>NC_048298.1:191247910-191347471 GCF_013100865.1 Trachemys scripta elegans
CCCACTCGTTACGCCTTTCCAGCAGGATTGGGAACCATTAATAACAACTCTCTGAGTACGGTTATCCAGCCAGTTATGCACCCACCTTATAGTAGCCCCATCTAATTTGTATTTGCCTAGTTTATCGATAAGAATATCATGCGAGACCGTATCAAATGCCTTACTAAAGTCTAGGTATACCACATCCACAGCTTCACCCTTATCCACAAGACTCTTGTGGATATATATCAACTTGCTGATATACCTTGCTGAAGTCCAGTTATGTCTACCACATTCCCTCTATCCACCACACCAGTTACCCTATCAAAGAAGGAAATCAAGCTGGTTTGGCATGATTTGTTCTTAGTAAATCTATGTCGGCTGCTATTAATTATCCCTTCATCCTCCAGGTATTCACAAATTGAATGTTTTATATATAGCTCTAGTAGCTTCCCAGGTATCAAAGTCAGGATTACTGGTCTATAGTTCCCCAGCTCCTCCTTTCCCCCCCTTTTTAAAGATGGGCACTACGCTAGCTCTTCTCCAGTCTTCTGGGACGTCTCTTGACATCCATGAGTTTGCAAATATTATTGCCAGTGGCTCCAATATTTCTTCAGCTAATTCCTGCAAATGGGATTTAAGCACCTAAGTACTCTTGGAAAATTTTACCTTCAGCTTAATGATTTGAAAGGAGAAATGTTGGGCAATAGACTGAGATTTCTCACAAAAGTGTCCTTCATTTAAGTTCCTTCTGCTAGTCAGTCACCTTGAATAGCTTGTCTGAATTATAAATCGCTGCCTCTGTTGTACTCTCATTTGTTAGATTAAGAGGGAACTAGCTCAGTAAAATGCAATTAGCTTTCATGGTTCTAAATAAATGATCAAATCCCCACGATGACCTCCGTTAAGGCTAGGGCATAGAACTAAGGCAGCCCTGTACTTCACAGGACTAGTACAAATAAGTTCTGGATACTGGGAGTTGACTTTGGGCTGTGCCCATTTGACTGCTTGTGCCAGATGAGTTGATAATGTTAAAGAGGTTCAAGCTAGAATCCTAAGATGTGAAGTTTGTGATAAGTAAGTAGGTAGGACAAAACCTAATGTACTATGAGCCACTCCATTATTACCCCTCAGCAGTTTGTGGAAGCAGGTCAGCCACACACTATGGCTTCTGTGGAAGGAGTTTTCTTTACAACAGTACAGTAACTACTTGCTTAACGGTGTAGTTATGTTCCTGAAAAATGTGATTTTAAGCAAAACAATGTTAAGCAAATCTAATGTCCCCATAAGAATTAATGTAAAGGCGGGGGGGGGGGGGGAAGATTAGGTTCCAGGGAAATGTGTGTATACACACACACACACACACACACACACACACACACAGAGTATAAGTTTTAAACAAACAATTTAATATTATACATAGCAATGATGATTGTGAAGCTTGGTTGAGGTGGTGGAGTCAGAGGGTGGGATATTTCTCAGGGAATGTCTTGAGGCTAAATGATGAACTAGCAATCGGCTAAGCCCTCAAGGGTTAACACATTGTTGTTAATGACAGGTATCAGAGTAGCAGCTGTGTTAGTCTGTATCCGCAAAAAAAAAAACAGGAGTACTTGGGTCACCTTAGAGACTAACAAATTTATTTGAGCATAAGCTTTCGTGGGCTACAGCCCACTTCTTCGGATGCATAGAATGGAACATAATATTGAGGAGATATATATACACATACAGAGGTCCGTCATCCAGGTGGCAATTTTGCAACAGAAAAGCTTCAAAAACAAACTCCGAGAGATTGCTGAGTTGGAATTGATATGCAAACTAGATACAATCAATTTAGGTTTAAATAGGGACTGGGAATGGCTGAGCCATTACAAACATTGAATCTATCTCCCCATGTAAGTATTCTCACACTTGCTTCTTATCAAACTGTCTGTACTGGGCTATCTTGATTATCACTTCAAAAGTTTTTTTTTTTCCCCCTCTTACTTAATTGGCCTCTCAGAGTTGGTAAGACAATTCCCACCTGTCTCTCTATATGTATATGTATCAGGGGGTAGCCGTGTTAGTCTGTATCTACAAAAACAACAAGGAGACTGGTGGCACCTTAATGGTGGCATCTGTTAGTCTTTAAGGTGCCACCAGACTCCTTGTTGTTTCTATATGTGTATATATATCTCCTCAATATTATGTTCCATTCTATGCATCCGAAGAAGTGGGCTGTAGCCCACAAAAGCTTATGCTCAAATAAATTTGTTAGTCTCTAAGGTGCCACAAGTACTCCTGTTTTTTTTTTTTTTTTATTGTTGTTAATGTAGCTTCACACTCTACAAGGCAGCACTCTAAGTACATTGCCTTTTTAAATAAATCAGCAAGTTGAGACAGCAGCTGCTGCCAGCAAGCTCTCTCCGTCCTGAGCCCTGTCATGTCCCCACTCTGCTCCATGGAGATGGGGGGGCAAGGGGGACACCCTGACGTTACCACCCTTCTTTCTCCCCTCTGCACAGCAAGCAGGAGACTCCCAGGAGCAGCCCATGGCAGTTGGGGGAGGGACAGCTGAACTGCCCAGCAATTGATAGACTGCTGCACAGGGAACCTTGGGGTGTGGGGAGCTGATAGGGGGCTGCTGGTCCACACTGGCTCCAAGCCGCCACCAGCTAGCTCCAACAGGCTGCTCTTTCTGCAAGCAGTGGACAAAGCAGGCAGCTGCCAAACAGTGTTATAAGGGAGCATTGTGCAACTTTAAATGAGCATGTTCTCTAATAGATCAGCAATGAAACACTGTTAACCGGGACGACCTTGAGTGAGGAGTTACTGTAAGTGTTGTTTACTGGATGGCCCTCTGCTGGCAAATGTCAGCATTAATTAGGTTATACAAGTAGTGACTGGTCTGCCTGGTGTTTATGCTCCTGAGAAAACTTGTGGTTCAAATTAAGAGCACATCTCATTCATATTTTCAAATGGGATTAAAAAGGAAAAGTTGCATCTCAGCTCTCTGAGCCACTTACAGGCTAATTCATGAAGATGCTGGAACAATCACTTGCCACAGAACCTTGTAGCTTCTTATTGACTTTCACTAGAGAGTCCTTCCTGTGTCCTCTCTTTGTTTTATAACCATCTTCTGTTTTCAGAGTGCAGGTAAACGTCTCTCCAGCCAAATTCCTCTGATCATCCAATTCTACATCCTTCAGGACTTTGGAGATAAATTACAGAATTCAATGCTGCAACTTTTACAAGAAAGAGAAAAATTGAGCTTCTTTCTTCAGGAACAGAAAGATGCTGCCGATCAGAGACATTTTCTGAGTGGACGAATTCATCGTCTTACACAAGCTCGCCTTCGCTTAGTAAAATCTGTGCTGTAGCCTCTCTGCTTTAAATGGTCTGTTTCAAATGTCAGTTCTTGGTACTGAGAAGATCTATAATCAGAGCTTTGTATAACCCTTTAGAAATTGTGCATCTGTCTACATTGGCCTTAAAAACTGAATGAACTAAGAGTTTAGCTAAATCACGTAATTGCTTTAACCGCATCAGTTATGTGTGTCTCACATGTTCACCTGTGAACCATTTTATTTTGTTTTAGTTTCCTATGCTTCCTTGTAATTATGTTGCAACTGGGAAACATTCTGAATGTGTTCATTTTAACAAGTGAGGACATGAGCTCTCTGGTACAGACCATACAACCTTCAGTAAGCAAATGAATTAAACCATATTGCATGAGAGACTGAATCAAAAGTGTAAGTATATTTTAAATGTGTGCTTTCCTTCTTACATTTTTTGTTGTGTTCTTCCACATGCTTTATTTCAGCCCTGGAAATGAGTTAGTCTATTTTAACATTTTGAAATTATGGTACATATTTAAAAAAAAAAAAAAAAAAAAAAAAAAAAGGTAAATGTCACTTTGCAAGTGTAGTGTAGGATATAAAGTTGTTAGATGCTGGACTGAGATCCTCTGTATGTCACCTGATGTCCTGGCCCAATCACTGGCAAAGAACCTAATCATAATGTGGCTCAACAAATCATGAGTTGAGACCAAGTTGTTTCTGTGAGTGTGTACTGTAATTATGCTTCTATGAAACTCTATTAAAACTTTTTATACTGTTCTGGTAAAGCAACTGAGGTTGATCCCATCAGAGGGTTCAATGGCCTACCCAAAGGAGTGGTAGAGAAGCATATGTAGCTCATGTTGACCTGTTTGTTAGACACGATGGAAGAGCTGAGGGGCAAATGGGCATAGATTGAGCTTTCTTTAGTATATACCACAGCTGTGTGGTGTGGAAGCTTTCTTGGCCCTACTCAACTCCAGAAACTGAAGTCTCTATTTATAAAAAGAGGTACATTACTCTGCTGCTATTCCATCAACAGTAATGTGAGCTTATGGTCTTAAAAGAAAAAAAGCCCTGAAAGAAACACTTTTGGACACAAGTTTTCTTTGATTAAACTTCGTTATCCTTCATATGCATTCAGTAGTGAACTTGGTGAATACTTTTCTTTCAAGTATCATCAGAACACAGCACATGCCTGTTACAACTAAAGATAAGTCCAGTACTGACTCAAATCCAACCTTTTATCCGTCAAAATAGCAAAATAGATACTTCCCCTCAGCCCTTACTGCCTTTAAGATGAGCTTCCTTGCCACTTGTAAGTCCACTAAGTATCACTAAAATTGTCCTTCCCACTGAAGTTATTTAGCAGTGGGGGGTAGTCAGCACTTCTGAAAGTCAAGCCAAGTAACCTGTTTAAAGAACTACCAGGAAGCTTGCTGAAAGGTTGGAGAAAAAACCAGCTCCCTTAGGTGCCCCATCTTGTGCTTAAATCAGAAGAGTATCCTTCATCTCTGAGGCTCTCAAGGTGCTTTATAGACTTTCAGTCAAAATCAAAAGATTGAGAGAGGTAGAAATGCTGTAATAAATTACTGCAAGGAGAAATGATTTGTAAAAGATTTATTAGTTGTACCACTTATGTGCAAGACAACTGCATTTGTTTTCTTAAGAAAATTTTGCCTTGTTTTGGTATACATTGCTATTTTAAAAAAAGTCATTCCCCTGAAGAGATTTGTCATTCCTATAGAAAGTGACTCATTATGGCTTTTGTGTCCCCCTGAACATTCTAGCCTTTACAACCATTTTAAAAATATTATTTAAGTGGCACTCTGATATATAACAGATTATGGTTCCAAAACTGAAGTGGAAATTTCTCCAACTCAAGCTTTGGGAATTAAGGTACCATTCAGTAACAGCAAACTTGGTCATTTCACTCCATTAGAATTGGAGAGCACATAAAGCAGAAGGGATGTACTGAGTCTCATTACTTTTGGTCAATTTGTCAGCACCATACCAGTGTCTTTTTGTACACATCTAGAACTACAGCATTTTATTTTTCCTCTCTTAGAACATTAAAATCATGAGACTTATGTGAATGGTTAGTGACTTTGTGTTTTGTTTTGTTTTTTTAAAAAAGCTTAAGTGATTGGTCTCCTGCTAAAAATCGCCACATGGACAGGTACAGAGAACTTTCTACGGAATTAAAAGCCAGATTACTTTAAAACTGAGGTAGTCATGTGTTTGGTAGAAATGGGTTTTTTTGCATCTCTGATTTCCACACTTTCCCAGCCTTCCGTACCTACACTTTGATCACAGAGAATGACTACATGGAAGGCAACCGCACAGCAAAGCTTTGTTCTTTGCATTTCAGAGGGAAGAGTTCTCGGAATCAGTTAGCAGCTCCCAGCTCATAAAACTGAGCATGCTACTGGTACACAGTGTCCTGCTACAAGCTGTTCTCAGCAGCCTACCTGTGTTGACTAGCTTTAGAACAGTAGTTACTGTATTTCTCCTGCATGCTAGATGTGGGACCCAGGAAGGGTAACCGTGAAGAACAATGGCACATTTTCAATTACTGAGCTAAATGCTGATCCTATTTATGTTGGGGTAAAGCCAAAGAGATCACCCTGGCTGTTACCGCACCTGTAAAGATCCTGAGGATTTTTAACCACCTGAACATATGCCAAGACATCTCTCCCTGCCTCTAGTCTCCAATGCATGAAACAGTTTCCCTTTACCTATAATGCCCAGACTGACATTCATCATGTGTTTTCCTCTTTAAGTCACCAACTAGGACCCCAGAGATTCAGATTTACACCACAACTTACATTTAAATTAAATTATGCCAGTAAAGCAAGTGTCAAACCACCCTGCTTGTAACTGAAACAGTGATTATTTCAGTTACAAATGTGATTATAGAAAACCCTATAAACTTGGAAGCTACAAAACTAAAGGAACATGTCAGTTACCAGTTGACAGCAACTTTGTGCCACCAGGCACCATAATGAGAAAGGTGCTTGTTGTGAGTCTTCTACTTCATTAAATAGTTCAGTCACTGCAGCCAGCACAGAACTGAGTGTGCAAAACTTCAGGTTATTTGCAAGTAGTAAAAAAAATTGTAAGCATCTAGAAATTCTTTTTAAAAGTACATAATAAGGTAGCCAAGAAAGCCATAGCTCCATTTAGGATTGTTCTTGAAAATGATTCAGCAAGATCATCTATTTGCCTGTTTAAAAAAAAAAAGAAAAGAAAAAAAGTGGTGAGTATCATATGTCTCAGTTTTCTCAATTACTTGATATGATAGAGTCAGCTAATGGTTCTCAAGGTCATTAAAAATGTGATGTTACTTTTCATAATATGAATCATGGGGATTTGGAATAATAAATAGCGGGGGTTCTCTAACTCAAAGTCTTTAAATCATGATTTGAGGACTTCAGTAACTCAGCCATAGGTTAGGGGTCTATTACAGGGGTGGGTAGGTGAGGTTCTGTGGCCTGCAACATGCAGGTGGTCAGAGTAGATGATCACAATGGTCCCTTCTGGCCTTAAAGTTTAAACTCTATAAGCTTGTATAAAATGTTGAAGGAAGAGCATGAATATATATTTTACCTGCATATTTCTGTAAATCCAGTCGGTGAACATAGTCATATTTCCATAAACTCCAGGTCTTCTGCGACTGGCACAGCCAGTTCCCCAGCTTGTGTCACCAACTAGCCACCACACGGAGTTTTTCTCAGTTACTAACGGACCTCCACTGTCACCCTGGGCAAAAATAGGAGCCCACAAGCATGCTATTAGTGACCGTGCCCATTAGAAAGAGCTGATGGTTACAGTGTTTGAATCTGTATTTAAGTCTCAGAGGGAACAATAAAAAAATAAAACCCACTAAGTATTGCTTCCACACTGCATCTAAAACAGAGGTTCCCAAACTTCTTTTGCTGCAATCCCCTGTGGAGAGTCATGTCCAAGCATGCCCTCCTCTTTCTAAGAAACAGTATTCCATGGACACCTAGGGTCCAGGACCCCACCCCACAAGCCTCCCCTGCCCAGGACACATTTCAGGCAGGCAGCCTCAGCAGGACACAGCCAGTCATGCTATGCACTCTCCTTGTGTCCCCGCCAGAATCACTAACAGGCTGCAGGCTCCTCTAGCCTTAGCATGATCCCCAGCACGCATGTGCAAGAGCCTATGTGGGCAGAGAGGAACTACCTCCCAAGGAGAGGCCAGAGAGCTGCAATCACCCACCCCACCCCTCCTACACGGGAAGAGGCCATGCCCTCTCAGTCCATCCCTCCCTCCTCCTTGTTAGTTCAGCCTGGCAGCAGGAGCTGAGCAGGAGGCTCAGCTGTTGGAAGAAATTATTATTTTATCAATGCTGTTTTGAAGAAACAAGACAATTCTTAACCAGCCAGGTCCTTGCCTCCCCGATAACCTTGTTCTGCCCCATCCCCAACCCCGGGAGGCCACGCCCCGGTTTAAAAAGCAAATGATCTAAAACAAGGGCTACCTCAGTTACAGTACTACATAGTTAGCTTACCCACCAAAAATGCAAGAACTCATATATTGTTGGCTGCGTATTAAGGGTGGGAGAGACTGGTTTTCCCTTTTCTCAAAAGCATGAGAAAAGTGTTGCTACATTTGTGAAAAGTCACTCATTTTCAGTGTTCCCATGAAATTGTTACAGATTTGCATTTGAAAATGAGGGGCTAGCACTTTGCACAAATTTAGCAACAAGTCGATATTGGCATCGAAGACTGAGGAACTGGGATGGGAGAATCCAACTATCAGCCCTACCTCTAGCAGTTCTCTCAGCATGATGAAAACTGGAAGCCCGACTGCAATGCTCCAAAGACAGTCACTTGTCTATTTAACTAGACCGGTCATAGTCACTAGCATTTTAAATACCCTTTCCTGCAAGTGTTAGAATAATCAAAAAATTAATCTTTAAGAGCTAAAATAAACACAGATTATTACCTGGCAGGAATCCTTTCCTCCTTCTATATACCCAGCACATATCATGGTAGGCAAAACTAAGCCATTATAGAATTTGGCAGAATTACACACAGAACGTTCTATTAAAGGCACCATTACGGCATTCAAGACATCTGAAGTTTTACCTAAAATTGAAACACGCACACACACAAAAATGAAGTTAGAACAGGTCTCAGATTGTCATGTGTAAAGGTTACAAATCCCAGCAGCTAAATTTGCTTTCAGTGGTGCACAAAATCAAAAACCAGTCAGCAATGCCTTGGCATAAACACGGACCTTTGATTAAAAGTAGAACACAGATATTAAAAACCAGTTTGAAGATGACAATACATTATCCTAAAGAACATAAGAATACCCATCCTGGGTCAGACCAAGGGTCCATCCAGCCCAGTATCCTGTCTGCCGACAGTGGCCAACGCCCAGTGCCCCAGAGGGAGTGAACCTAACAGGCAATGATCAAGTGATCTCTCTCCTGCCATCAAGTATATTAAAAGTCTCACCCCCTTGGTATTCTGCTCCCCATCCAGATATCCAGCACTGTTGATCAGGTTGGAACATCATTCCAGGGTTAGGCAAACAAACAGGTGCTACAGTGTCTATGAAGTAAGAATATACTGGTGATTAGCAAGCCTAAGTAAGAGGACATAAATAAAAAAATAAAAATAAATAAAAATCTATTAGAGGGTCTTCCACCCAAGAGGAGACCCATGCTACACTGAATACTAGGAACTCCAAGTACACACTAGCGCTTTTAAATATAAAGGCTTCTCCCCTGTCCATTTAGCTTCCTAGCATCTAAGCAAGTATTGTGGTCATAAAAGCTGCCAGCCTGAGAACACTGAAGACCTCTTTATCCACAAGTAGTACAGGATGGGTAGAAGAAGTGTAGGCTTCCAAATGTTTCTAAGCCTTGACCTAAAGTTTCAGCCTCTGGGGATTCAGAGGGAGGTTAGTTCCCTCTCCATCACTCAAACAACAAGGAGTCTGGTGGCACCTTAAAGACTAACAGATTTATTTGGGCATGAGCTTTCGTGAGTAAAAACCTCACTTCTTCGGATGCATAGCATCACTCAAGTAACATTTAATTAACAAGTTAATGCCAACTGTTTTGATAGGGTTTATTTTCGGGGGGTGGGGGGAGAGTGAGTAGGAGAGAAGGGGGCAGAGGGAGCAAGACATGGAGATGAGACACTGATCCACTAGGACACAGACTGAGGGCAAGCATTGGTCAAGAATGCTTAATTCCCATGAGCATTGTGTACTTTCCATGCAAAGTCCTATTGAAATTAGCATGCTGCTTCTTCCACAGATTCCAAATAGGTTGTGCACAGCATGCAAACTAGCAGTAAAATATCTATTAAACAAACCTTTGTTTGCCTCTTAGCATGTAGGGCTCATGCTATTCCTACCACCAGCAGCAAGGGGGAGTTTTCTTCATGCTATTTTTGCCATTTCTCCAAGCACTATACGTTATTTTTCTTCATTGCATCTTATTAGAAAGTCTTAGGACTTCAGGTAATTTGAAAAGTCTCTTGAATGCCTTCAAATTCAGGGCACTGTAGTTGAGAGCATCCTCTCTGCCATCTCTCTCTGGGTTTGCACTATGCCTTGTCTTCCAGTTTTCACTTCTAGTTTGGCCACTGCGCTTCATTTCAAAAAGAGCCCACTTCAGTTTTGCACGCTCTTCCGGGGTCTGAAATAGTTTTGCTTCTTTCTGGAAACTGTTTTAGGTCTTGATCCATTGTGCACTATTCAGCTTAGGGCAAGGTACAGAAGTTAGTAGCAAGGCCTGGGAGTTATGTGCACCAGAATGGACTATCTGTTTGATTTTAGTAGTTCATTTTCAAGTGCTTTATAGTGGAAGAACTGTATGCTGTTTTGATGGAGAGGACACTAGGAGTTATAGCTAGTCTGAAAATCCCTGATGAATGGATTATGTGGTACACACACACTGGATTTAGAGTGTTTCCTTAGGTACCTCCTCTTTTCATAAAAAGATCACTCATTGCATTTGATGTGTAAGTCCCATATGTTGCAGTATATTCCTTGCATGTATAGGCTCTCTAGAAGGCCACTATGGGTAGTTAATAGAATGATCAGGTCATCAACACACAGCAAGGATTTCATTTCTCATTCATGAAGAATCCTGGGTTCCAGTAGAGCTGGCAGGTCATTTAAGTGTCCTTTGAAGAGGGCAGTGCTGACATGACATCCCTGCCATACCTGCAGACCTCTGATAGCTGATAAATTGACACCCAATTAAAAAAAGTACGTTTTATTACAGTTTCTATTTTGTAGCAGCTTAGTGTTCAATCCTGGCTCGCTGACTACAGGTTATTAAAATATCTTCCCATGCTTTGTATTTTTCTCATGTTTTCTAAGTGTCTGCAGAGCAAGCCCTTCCTCTTTAATGGCTGACACAATTTAAAAAATAAATAAAAGGGGGTGGGCAATTTCTGCAGCTGAGTTTTTGGGCTTAAGCACACAACAAGAGAATACCTACCAGTAATACTCAGCGGTGTCTGTAACTTCATCAGGGCAACGTCATTGTTTTTAGTATCTGAATCATAATTTGGGTGGGAAATTATTTTCTGCACTCTGGATCCACTTCTGGAGCGCGTTTCCGTTTGCTTCAGAATCCCAGCATACACGCTCCAGTAGTATGGAGAAGAAAACTGTCTGGAGAGTAAAATAAGGTTAGATTATTTGCTTCTGTATTAAGCAGAGCCCCATATACTTTCTCCTGCAGCAGTCAAATGATTTCAGATCTCATTGACTTTTTACTATGAATGGATAAGCACAAACATTGAACTATTATATCCTAAGAGAGTGGTAAACAATAGATACCCATTGCTCCCAATCCTCCTTCAGTTGCCAAAATAACAGCAAGAAGAATGTTAATACATTTAATCTATATGTGGCAATGAAGCTGGGAAAACCAGTGTTCACAATGGAGATGGCAGTGAGAAAAGAAACAAAGACCTGGTCTACACTGGGGGGAGGGGGGATCGATCTAAGTTAAGCAACTTCAGCTACGTGAATAACTTAGCTGAAGTCGACGTACTTAGATCTACTTACCGCGGTGTCTTCACTGTGGTAAGTTGACAACTGACGCTCTCCCATCGACTCTGCCTGCACCTCTCGCCCTGGTGGAGTACCAGAGTTGACACGGGAGAGTTTTCAGCAGTCAATTTATCGCGTCTAGACTAGATGCGATAAATCAACCCCCGCTGGATCGATCACTGCCCCTCGATCCAGCAGGCAATGTAGAAAAGCCCAAAGAGTACGGAACTCCTGGTACAGACATTCCATATTTACCCAGAGTGTGAAGATGTAGACATACAATATAAGAAAGAGACAGCCACATTTTTGTAGTCTTGGTGCCATTTCAATGACTGACCCTGAAGATAGCAGATCACAATGATGGGATTCACAAGGAGGCCTAACTACCAAAATGTAGTTCTGGGGAAGGGAACCCCAGTTATTAGGAAGAGACAGGCAATAGTAATGGGGGATTCAATTATTAGAAATACAGATAGTTGGGTTTGTGATGACCAGGAGAACTGCAGAGTGAATTGCTTGCTTGGAGCAAAGGCTGCGGACCTCTCAAGACATCTAGATAGACTTATGTGCAGGGCTGAGGAGGAGCTGGTGGCAGTGATACATGAAGGTACTGTGGAAGCAGAGAAAGAACTGACAGGAAGGGGATGCAATGCATGACAGTTCGTTAGCAAGAGTCAGGCTAACTGTAACCCTAATAACGCGAGATTTGTAGAAGCGAGGATTGTGTGAGGTAAGTGGGAAAGAACTGTGTGAGAAGTTGTTGCGACCTTGTGTAGATAATGTGTAGAAAATATTGTATGTAGACTAGAGTCAAAACAAGTGAGAAAAATAAGATATCAAGATGGCCTATGTATAAACAAAATGCAGCTGTTGCTTATTATTGTCTGTAATGAAAGGTATAAAGGTTTGCTGTAATTTTACCTGTAGAGAGACCTGTTTAGCTCTCTCCCTCTAAGCAATTGTTAGAGAAAATAAAGTATCTGACTTGCTGTACCCAAACAAAAAGTGAGAACTCTGTTATTCTCCGACAATTTGGGGGCTCGTCCGGGATGGCAATGCCCGCAGAGGTACCGGCAGCTGCTACGGATCGTTCCCCTTCGAATCCCATGGCGCCACAATAGAGGTAGGAGATCTTTTGAAATCTCTATTGGGGTGTCGGAGGAGGACTGTCCGACTAAAGTTCTCAGCTATGAATCCCAAGTGGAGATAGATGCTTTCCTCAGACCCAAAGTTAGGCACTGAAGTCCCTCAGAGAGGCAGGGCTTAGCACCTACCCCTCTCCTTACCATTTCCAGGGGACAGACAGGGAGCAGGGGTCGGTTGGATGGGGTGGAGGTTGGGGGAGGGGGTAAGGGGATGAGGGGGTTGGATAGGCATGGGAGTCCCGGGGGGGGGCTGTCTGGAGGCGTGGGTGTGGATAGGGTCGGGGCAGTCAGGGGACAAGGAGCAGAGGGTGGTTGGATAGGGGGTAGGGTCCCGGGGGTGGGGGGGGTAGTTAGGGGCCGGGGGTCCCTGGAGGGGCCAGTGAGGGGACAAGGGGGGGGAGGGTTGGATGGGTCATAGGTTCTGAGGGGGGCAGTCGGGGGTGGGAAGTGGGAGGGGATGGATAGGGGGTGGGGGCTAGGCTGTTTGGAGAGGCACAGCCTTCCCTACCCAGGTGTAGTGTATTAAATTGCTCCCCATAGGAATGTTCTACTTACTGTGTACTACTTATGGCTGCCAGTCCTGATGCTCCATAAGTAACACATTCCTACAGGGAGCAATTTAATACACTACATCCAGCGGCTCTCGCAGCTGTGCTGCCCGGCAGGACCTCGCAGCCTCACCACCCAGAGCGCTGGCAGCACGGCGAACGGAGGCTGAGGGGGAGGGGCCGGGGGCTAGCATCCCTGGCCAGGAGCTCAAGAGCCGGGCAGGACGATCCCGCAGGCTGGATGTGGCCCACGGGCCTTAGTTTGCCCACCTCTGAGATAGATTTTTTTTTTTTAAATTAAGTATATTGAAAAACAGATTTAACCAGTCTTTTGTATGGTTTTAACTGGAATTAGCTTTGTGCTTTCTGGTGTAGGTTTTTGTTCCCTAAATAATCAGCATAATTACCCAAAGTCCTCTGTATCTTCAAGTGTATCTGCATCCCTATGACATATAGGGAGGTCCAATTTTTAAAAAAAGGGAGGGTGGAGCGGGGGGACAGGCCCCATCCATGACATGAATGGAAACAGATGCTTCCTATTGAAAGCAAACAGCAAATTCCCAACTACCCTCTTACAAAGTGATTTTCCTTTAATAAAGTTAAAATGGTAAGAAGTTAGAATACCACAGAACATGCAACCAGATCGTCTCTCCCCACCCTCCACATGCACATGCACATCTTGCACTGATTGTATGTAAAAGAGGGAAAAAATTGATCAATTCAGTTTGAAACCCAGGAGGAGTTCTCTTAGATTTGACTTCCCCTACAACCTGAAGTCAGTATGTCCACCATCCCAAAAATCTACACTCAACCGTATATGTTGTGCAGTACCAGAATTCCCTCTCTTTGGGGAATCAATTGACAGAATGCAGTAGCTTAGGATTTACCCTTCTACACAGTGAGCAGCTGTCACTATCCATTCAGGGGTGATAATGGAGCCTCCACATACATGGGAGCCTTGGACTTGAAGGCTGACCTGCCACGGCCAGTCCCTCAGCACTGCAGCGCTGCCACCCACAATTCTGCCGGCAGGATTTGCATTTTTACGGGATACGCCACACTCTGGAAAAAAAAAAAAAACACAAAGATGGGTTGTGTGAGAGAGAGATTGTTTTCAACTATTATTGGCTGCAAGTCTCAGGATAACGATAATTCAAAGTTATGTTGGGATTTTCCCATTTAAAAAACCACCACCAGTTAACAAGAAAACTGGAACTTTGGAGGCTGAAGCTTTTAAATGCAGTTTATCAACAAAAATATGTCATGACCCTCTGGATGGGTCTTTGAAGAGACTGAATCCAGGACCTTTGGCTCTGAAAGTATAAGCCTCTACTGCCTGAATTAGAGGGTCAGAGGCAGTAGCAGACCTGTAACCTTCCTTAGGTTGTCCACCCACTAGAGGATATACCTATCTCATAGAGCTGGAAGGGACCCTGAAAGGTCATTGAGTCCAGCCCCCTGCCTTCACTAGCAGGACCAAGTACTGATTTTTGCCCCCGCTTCCCTAAGTGGCCCCCTCAAGGATTGAACTCACAACCCCAGGTTTAACAGGCCAATGCTCAAACCACTGAGCTATCCCTCCCCCCATAGAGCTGCTCTACTCTTGGTGTCTTATTTGGTAGCTTTTTTAATTGTCTGCCAGGGTGTCTAAATTAGTCAGGATCAGCAGTCTAACAAATTCACGGGTTCAAAATTCCATACTAAAGGCCCAATTCTCACTTACACTGCTCTTGCAGTGTGAACTATTGCAAGTAGTTGCTGATCTCTAGATGGGAAATGAAAAGGTGGGTCCTTTTAACTATCAGCATTTCAGATGGAAGACAAACAAACCCAAGTAAGGGATCCCCCCAGTATGTAGGATTGCTTACATTCCAAAACAAACTCTGGGGAAAGAGGGTAAGTCTATGAGAGCTATTGCTGTCCGCTTACCACTAGAATACATAACAATTCAGAGATTTCCCCTCCTCCTCCACCCCCCAAGGTACTTGGTCTCCAAGTTGCATCCTTAAAAATCTCACTAATGAAGAGGAGTCACCAGGTTACTTCTCTAACAAAATGACATGGGACTAGCTTATTTTTCATTCCACCTTTCTTTCCATCAAACTTGGAGCCGGTATGTGGAGGAGGTGGATGCAGGATTACTTGTAAATGACTGACCGAAGGATGACGATTGGGGTGGACTTAGAAGAACTGCATAACTATATGAATTTGTACCACGCTGTCACACACACACTAGTGTTCCTGGTACTAGAGCCTGCACAAGGGAGAAAAAAGGAGCTCCCACACTAATAAATATAGGCTAAAAGGCCAGACATCATCGTATTCCAATCATTCTGGATTCTATATATAATTGTAGGGATAAATATAAGAACATAGGACTGGAAAGGATCTCCTGGGTTATGTTCAGCCTCCTCTATTGCAGACAACCCCATCATACAATATGGATTATCATACAATATATAAAAGACATAACAGGTATGAAGTATCATTACTACAGACACAAGAATCTGTCCCTAGATGTTTGCCAGGATGGCAGACTGTCCTTGCAAAACTATATAATCAAATGTCCCTTATTTATATAGAACAAGGTACCTTACCATAAAGGTAAGGGGAAAACTACACTTAGGCATAAGCAGAACTGCGGAGAGCACTTTTCTCCCCTCTGAGCCACAGAGAATAAATATTACTAGGGATAATGAGAACATCCACAGATAGGATAGGAATAAAAGAAGCTAGAAGGGATAAATGTTTCACGAACTGTCAGGGATTCATGAAAAAAATTTACACTATGGGCAGGTTATTCCTCAATTGCTCATTACAGGGTTTTTTGGACTTGCCTCTAAAACATTTGATACTGGCTACTATCAAACAGGATTCTGGATTAAATGGCCCTACTGGTCTGATTTTTATATGGCAATTTCTATATAAATTTAATCTTGGGCAGATTATTCAAAGGTTCTGATAAAGCCAGCAACAATACAGTTAGACAAAGAAAATTTGGGATCCAATATCCTGCTCGTCTCCCCTAACTCTCCCCCAATCTGCTAGCCCTCCCCCTGTTCCAGATTCCGCATTTAAACTACAACTAAGATGCCTATCCCGTTAGAATAAGATGTGCTTCAACATGCAGAACCCTTGCACAGCTGCTTTCTAGACAGTCACTGGAAACAAGACAAATGAAAAAGTTATATTCTTCTAAAGAAACAGAAAACACTTACTTGTGCAACGCAGAGATACCACTGCTCCAGACACACACGAGTCACTAAAATAAATCAGCATACAGTTAGTCTTTATAGTGCATATAGTTAGTGCATATAAAGACTCTGCTTAGCAAATGGCAGTCAGAGAATTCTCCAGTCACAACAATACATTGTGCCCTCCATCCAGCCACACTTGTCTCCTTCCCCCACTCACTCTCTCTGACTGTCCTGCCGGTGCTCACACAACCTTCACTTCTGTTTCCTCCATTAGTAGGAAGCATGCAGCTCCGATTGTAACCGGCAGAAACATAAAACTGTGAGATATATCAGTACAATGAAGAGATTGAGGTGAAGGGCAGTGGAAGAGAGGTGTGATCACACCAGTCCCTATTACTCATGGGGTGGAGTGGCCCTCAATCCTTCATACAGCAATATTTTAAAAAATAAAAAGGGGAGGGAATTGGTGAATTTTGTAAGTGCAGCTGCCCACATACCAGGGAACTGAAATGAGAACATATGTATGTTTCGTAAAGTACACCGCTACCTCGATATAATGCGACCCGATATAACACGAATTCGGATATAATGCGGTAAAGCAGTGCTCTGGGGGGGCAGGGCTGCGCACTCCGGTGGATCAAAACAAGTTCGATATAATGCGGTTTCACCTATAACGCGGTAAGATTTTTTTGGCTCCCGAGGCCAGTGTTATAATGAGGTAGAGGTGTAGTTTAACTTGGGGTCTGCCACTCTAGAAGGTGTCCTTTTAACTCTGCTACTTGCATATTAATACAACTCTAAAAAAGTGATACCAAAATAATGCTGTGGGTCTTTTAATATTTTATGGTTGTTACCACTATGAACGCAAATTTTCATATAGTAACTCGCATCATGAGTTTTCTCCGAAACAGTCTTTTGGATGGTGTAGGATTGAATGCGAGAGAGAAAAATCAGGTGTCCTCAAGAAATCAAGCTTTATTAAGTGGGCACTGAAAAATAACCTTTAAAGAGACAGTGCCAGGAATTATTCAAAAATTATGGATTTAATTTAATGAAAAGCAGTTATTGTGATCAGCCACAGGAACTTCTCTTCCCCCCATTTTAAAAAAATGAAATAGAGCAGGGTGGATAATGGATTTTTTGGTTCACTGGCAAGTCTGAAAAAAAAAGTCAAAAATTTGTCTGGGGTTAAATCAAATATTTTGTTTGACCTGAAACAAACTGTTGCACTTAAATTTTGACCATTTTATTATTTAATTTTTTTTAAAGGAAATTTTGAAACAAAGTGATTTCAAAACAAAAACAAAATAAAACACCCATACAAATGTTTTGATTTTATTGGCACTTTTTTGCTTTGTTTTTTCCCTCCACCCAAAACAATTTGACAAAAATCTACATGAATTGATTAAATATTTCACTGTCACCAAATCTGCATATTTTGCTGATAAAGACTTTATGCAAAAAAAATTTGTCCAGCTCTAATAATTCCCATCAGCAGTGTTTGCATCATGGTGATGGTGGAAGCCACCTTGCTTCCAACAGTTAAAAGTAACAAATATAAAAAATGCTTATATGAAATATAAATACCTGTTATACAGTTTTTTGTATAGGTCTATGTTCCCAGCACTTGTATTCAACCTCATAAAGCTTGTAAAACCTCTTTCAGGTGTTATTCCTTGACTAGAGTAATAAGTATTTCTGTATAAAATAAAATATTTAGTAAGAAACTCAGATATTTCAAATCCTATCAGAAAGTTCCTTTTAGTAACGTAAACCTTTCCACCAATCTAAAGCATATAACATGAACAATAATATTATGGAATACTATATCATAAGAACCACAAAGGTGCTGTACCATGGCAGAATTAAATTTTAGTTTCTAAGTAACTATTTGCTATGTCTACTTTTACAATCAAATAAGACTTTGCTTTCATCTAACACTTTTTCATGGTGAAGATCGCCACGTTCTGACCAGACTAATCCATCACTCCAACCACCTCATGAACAGAAATGTAGCACCACCAGCCCATCTACATTTGTGAGTCTTTCCCTCCCCCAACCCCTCACTCCCAACAGCAACAACATAGGTAATTATAGCTACAGAGGATTTCAGGTAGATAAAAATAAGTTACTGTGGTTGGAATTTGTCCAGAAACTGGTTAAATGTCAATGCTCTTGTGAAAGAGCACAATAAAACCTTTAATGTCCTCCAGAGGTCAGGGTTGTCTATGTAATATTGGTCACAATTAATAGTTTGTTTTTTTTTTATAAGGTTTTAAGTTCAGACAGCACTCTCAGTCCAAGAGGATCCTAAGCACTGTGCGTGTGCGTGCATGTATTGATGCACAAACCCATCCCACAACTATTATATATGGCATATGCATTACATGGTATTGAAGAAATGTCACTTTGATTCAGCAACACCTACTGATTTTTATTTTAACTGGGACTGCTTTTTATTAATCAAAATTAGACTAGCAACAGAAAAAGCAGTAACTGAGTTTTTGCTGCAGATGTCCATTCTTTGGAAAATGTAATCATAGAATATCTGGGTTGGCACTCAGGAGACCATCTAGTCCAACGCCCTGCTCAAAGCAGGACCAATCCCCAGACAGATTTTTGTTCCAGATCCTTAAGTGGTCCCCTCAAGGATTGAACTCACAACCCTGGGTTTAGCAGGCCAATGCTCAAACCACTGAACTATCCCTCCAATGAAACAGTTGTACTGGCTGTACAGCTTTCACAATTAGATTGTTATACTTACACATTGTATCCCATGTCTTTACAAGCTATCTTTCCATAGTTCTCATTCCAGTCATCTTTGCATACTGGATACCAGGATTTGCTGATAGATGAATAGACCTCTAGGATAAAATTTGGTCCATAGAGTCTAACTGCAATCAAAGACGACAACATTGCTGACCATCCTGTTCGAAGCCTACGATTTTCATATTCCTAAAAAGTATTTTGCACCTACTACTCTTACAAGCAAGCTCTAAGAGTACTAGAGCTGCAAGATTAAAGAAAAGGTAGAAGGATATTGTTTCAGTTTACTTCTTCATTTGACAGCACTTTGTGGATAGCTAGTTTCAGGTTTTTTCCTGTATATTCGTTTTCTTAAAACTATAAATAAAAAATGTGATTGTGAAACCACAAAAGTTGTCACGGGCTCCACAGACAGGTGTAGCACCTGAAATTACTTTTTGCTTTTAAAGAAAAACTTCCAGTTGATGCTATATTTTGACACACTTTTTATGAAGTTTTCATGTACTGGATTTTTACATATTTTAATTCCTTTTTCTAAAGCCGTTCAAATGAGTTATTACCTCAAGTTGTATTTACATTTTAATGTTCATTTTTTATTGTATGAACATTTTAAAATTAGCACAACTCTTTCCCATGCTCCACCCTCAGCCTGAGTGATTGGCAATAACAGATAAGCTGATCAAAGGGTAAGAAAATTATGTCCTGTACTAGGATAGAAGATCAGAAAGCAAAGATTTTAACATGGAACAGCTTGCCCTATACCGTCAAACCCTATTATGTATCTGATTTGAAGAGGTAGCATGTCACAGAGGGAAGACAGAAAAGAGTTCAATATGAAAAGTTCAAGAACAAGATAATGGCAGGAATAAGCTATATTACTGTAAAGAGATTATGCAATTATGCAACCAAACAGGAAAAATCATCAGCTAAGTGTCAGTACTATGCAGACTATGTCAGAAGAGCAGAGTTCCAAAAGCACGTATAGGGAATGTGCTAGTTGGGAGGTTTGTTTTTTGGTGTGTTTTTTTTTTATTATTATTATTTATTGACAAAAACACTTTTTTGGGGTCAGAAAATTCTGATTAGTTAAAACTGAAACTTTTCCAGTAAAGGTTCAGTTTCAATAGTCCAGGATGGAATCTCTGGTCAAGAAGAGACTGAGGATAACCACTACCCTAAGTAGTTGGGGTACTTAACTGGGATGCGAGGCACTCTAGTTTAAATCCCTGTTCTGCCTAAATTGGAGCAGGGACTTGAACCCAGGTCTCCTACCTCCCAGGTGGACTATTCTGGGCTGGATAGCTAGTTGTTTCTCTCAAGAGTTTGAAAGGTGTCTGTTTCAAAGGTGTCTCTTCGGAATCTCAAAAATTTTCATGGGACAGGAAAACTGTTTCTTGCCCAGCTTTAATGATAGGATCAAATGGAACAGTCTGCCCTCTTCAAGACCATTTTCTGGAAGTCATGTATTACAGAACACAGATATTAAAAACAAGATGGATGTGGCTTTTGAGTGTACACATTAATGATATTTACAACCAAATATTCTCTGGTGACTACAACCAGTTCATCACGGAAGTCTCCCTCTCTCCATCTCTTCAGCTGAAGTCACTAAATCAGTTAGACCAGTGGTTCTCAAAGCTGGTCCACCACTTGTTCAGGTAAAGCCCCTGGAGGGCCAGGCCAGTTTGTTTACCTGCCGTGTCCGCAGGTTTAGCAGATCGCTGCTCCTGCTGGCCGCGGTTCGCCACTCCAGGCCAATGGGGGCTGCGGGAAGGGCAGCCAGCACATCCCTCAGCCTGCACCGCTTCCCGCAGCCCCCATTGGCCTGAAGCAGTGAACCGCGATTGGCCGAACCTGCGGACACGGTAGGTAAACAAACCAGCCTGGCCCGCCAGGGGCTTTCCCTGAATAAGTGGCAGCCCTAGTTTGAGAACCACTGAGTTAGACAGCCTCCTACACCGAAAGTTATGTAAAGCATTCTTTGGAAGGTGAAGCTTTTTGGTGGCAGTAGTAAGCTTCCAGCTTTGTTTTGCTTTTGTTAGACTGGCACACACTAATATGAGACAGGTGGATTTTTTCACCGGGGAGGCGTGCTAGGGAGAGGTTGAAAAGTGAGGGGAGCTGGTGGAAAAGGAAGTTTAATAAGAATGAGCCAAGCCATGTCATTGAACTCAAGCAGATAGTACCACCACCACTACCACCCCTGAGATTGTTGTAAGAAAGCAGCTACACAATAGGTAATGCAGACATTTCTAGGGCCTTGTCTATATTAAAAAGTTGCACGAGTTTAATTTAAGGTGTGATTTAAACTGATCTGGCACAAAATCCGGTGCGGGACATTTTGATTTGGTTTAAGTATGGGTTATTTTAGTCCAGCAACTCGATTAGCAATGGACTTAAGGTAACTGATATTAAGCCATTCTAAGACCAAAAAAAGATGGTCCATACAGGGGTTTGCACTAGTTTAACTAAATTGGTTAAAGTCACACCTTAAACTCAGCTAGTGCCACTTTGTAGACAAGGGCTAAGAAAGGAGATGTCACCAAGAGGCTTCCAAGAACAATTTTACCTCTGCATACTTGAAATACTTACCACATCGGTTTTCATCTTCACCATTGGAACAGTGGGCCACTCCATCGCACCACTGAGATGGTGAGACACATGTTCCTGAAGATCCACACTCTATTGATGAGCCAAGACAGCTATTGGCCACTGCAAGGGGATCAGAGTGGAAAGGAGATAGGCGTGTGGTTATTAAAATGGATCCTTAAGTTAAGAGTGAGCCTCAATTGTTATGATTTCTGCTGAGTTTTCTAGGAGAATATGAATTTAATCAAGGCATATGTTGAAAGAGCTTTTGATTGTTCGTACAATTTGGGGAGAGCACATACAAAAGAAATATGGGCAAGAGGGCTGGTAAAATGGAAGAATGTACCGTATATACTCGTTCATTAACCCGTTCATTTATAAGCCGACCCCCAGGATGGTTAGGTAAAAATAGCAAAAATTGTAGGACCATTTCATAAGCCGACCCTATATTTCAGAGGGTGGCAAACTTTGGCTCCCAGCCCATCAGGGTAAGCCCCTGGCGGATTGGGACGTTTTGTTTATTTGGAACGTCTGCAGGCACAGAGCCCCTCAGCTCCCAGTGTCCGCGGTTTGCCGTTCCCAACCAATGGGAGCTGCGGGAAGTGGCACAATTAAATTATTAGACCGTCTAGACTGACCTCCTGAATAACACAATCCATTAAGTTTTACTCAGGTGCCCCTGCTTTGAGCCCACAACAGGTGTTTGACTAAATTTAAACACAGACTTAAGGCTTCAGACAGCCTGCTTGGGAGCCAGATTTCTGTTAGGACGTCAATTAAGTCAGCTTGTTCCATTTCAAATCATCACTATAAAAATGAGAAAGTTTTTTCTTGTGAGGAGGAAAGTGAATTCAATATTAAGCAAAATCCACTCTGTCCTGAATGTGTCATTCTGCAATTTTTTGGTATATGTTCATTAAAACCGGTCAAAAAGTGCTATATTTTCCTCTATTAAAAACTTCAAACTTGGGGAGGGGGCATGCGGTGTCACGTTTTTTCCCTCTCCTACACCCAACCCCAGAATTCTTTGGTCTTCCAGTTTGAGAGTTGAAATATTCTCTTTTTTTAATTCTCCCCCTCACTCTTCTTCACACTTGTTCCTTCCACTACCACCATCACTCACACACACACACACACACACACACACACACACACACACACACAAGGTGTGGGGAGGAAAAAGAAGAGAGGGCAAAAAGCCCCAGAAAACTGCAGGTTTTTCCAGTTCTTCCCACCAGAAAACTTCTACCAAAATGAACATTTGTGTTTTAGTGGAAATCAGTTTCTTCATTGAAAAAAATGCTTCAATTAAACTATTTGAACCAGCTCTAATATTAGAAGATGAAATAGAAGGTCTGATTTTATTTTATATTTTTTAAAGAGCTGATGAGTTCTCCCGACTCCACTTGAAGCAAGTGGGAGCTACTGGTGTTTAGCACCAAAGTGGACTAGAGGAGATCTATTCCAGAGGTGGCCAACCTGAGCCTGAGAAGGAGCCAGAATTTACTAATGTACATTGCCAAAGAGCCACAGTAATACGTCAGCAGCCCCCCCATCAGCTCCCCCACCCCGCTCCCAGCGCCTCCCGTCCATCGGCAGCCCTGCCGATCAGCGCCTCCCCCCTCCCTCCCTGCACCTCCCAATCAGCTGTTTCGTGGCGTGCAGGAGGCTCGGGGTGGGGGGAGAGGAGCGAGGGCACAGCAGGCTCAGGGGAGGTGGCGGGAAGGGGTGGAGTGGGACCAGTGCCTCTGGCCGAGCCAGGGATTGAGCAGTGAGCACCCCCGGTACATTGGAAAGTTGGTGCCTGTAGCTCCAGCCACAGAGTTGGTGCCTACACAAGGAGCCACATATTAACTTCTGAAGAGCCACAGGTTGGCCACCCCTGGTCTATTCAATTTGCCGAAATTTTACGGAAATGCGTTCACTTTTGACATAGGAAGTGGTGTTGGGTGTGTCTGCACCTCCAACTATCTGCCTCTGCCCCAGACCCAAAAACCTTCCCTTCAAAAGTTTAGTGAAAACCAATACATCTCCACAAAACATTTTAGCTTTGACAAAACAGCATATTTCATGGCAATGAAGTGCTCCGATCAGTTCTACGAAGCACTTGTGAAAAATTAGTCAGGCCTAATATGTCTACACATACCCAATCCTTCCTTTCTTCCCTTTCCCTTCAGGGTTGCAGTTAGGGGGAAACTGTGTAACTTAAAACTTCTATGCCCAGTGTCACTTAGACCTTATAAAAGCCCTTTGCTCTGGGGCAAACTGCACTCTTAATCCTAGTGTGACATTATCTGATTAAAATATGACCATATAGATCATTGTTGTAACCACTGTTATATATTTGCAACAAATCTTGTATAAAGTTGTCATGTGAGGTGTCTGTGGAAAGGTTATGACTCACTGACTATAATTCTGCTATTTGTATACATGTATCATTTTTGTATTTAAAGTTATGAGTATTGGCTCTATACCTGGATTTGAAATGTTTGCTCCTGGGGTAATGCCCACAAGGTAGCTAGCCAGCACGTCTTGGAGGGACTATTCAAATTGAGTGGCCCATCAAAAGAACGTTCAACTGACAATGGAAGATGCCTATCTACACTTAATGGAATTTCCTGATGCGACTAGGCAAAATGCATGGACATGGGACTTGCCCGTGTGACTCCAAACTCCATCTTGTTGCTCTAATTTTCCACAGTAAGAACAATGGGATTCCCTCCACATGGTAGAAGCTATAAAAGGCCCATTTTGCTTCTATCCTGCTCCAGCCTCTTTCTTGATCAAGCCTCTGGACTATGAATTTATACTGATGGGAGCATTCTAACCAAGGGACTGAGGACCTTCCAATGATTTGGAAGCAACCAAAGACTTATCAAGACAGAAGTTTATTCCATCACTGCTACAAGCCTGAAGTAAGAACTTTGCAATTACTGTATGTATTTGATCCCTCTAACCAATTTTAACTCTCACCTTTCTTTCTTTCTATGAATAAAACTTTAGATTTTAAATACTAAAGGATTGGCATCAGCATGATTTTTGGGTAAGATCTAAGTTGTATATTGACCTGGGTGTGTGGCTGGTCCTTTGGGATCAGAAGAACCCTTTATTTGATGAGACTGGTTGTAAAGAACCACTCTCTTTTAAATCCAGTGTTTTTGGTGGTGACATAAGAACTGGAAAGCCCAAGGAAACTGCTTTTATGGCTTCCTGTGGTGAAACAGAAGTTTACTTTTGTTGTTGGATTGGTAAATCCTACGGGGGATTAGCCACCAGTCTTGGGGTATATCTGCCCTATTTCTCAGCAGTTCGTCCTGAATTTGGCATCCTAAATTGTGACCCACTGAGGCACAGTTATACTTTGATATCACATTACTAAAATAGTTGTACAAAAGCTTGTCCTAGACCAACTGTTGCTAAACAGTTTGTGGGATCTCAGAGAATTCAGATGAATAAGAGGGTGCTGCTGAGTCAAGGACACTTATCAAATGTAAATATATTTGAAGTTAAAGGAAAGGACAACAGCAACAGTGACACTGGTTATGACAAATAATTAAGCTTTTAGATATTAAAATAAGTTGCATTCATAAAAGAGATAGATAACAAGAATTTCCTGTTCTAACTTACCCTTGTGGAAGATGACACACTTATGTTGGGAAATGGAAAATCTCAAGACATTTTAGCTTTGAATAAAAGATTTCTATCAACACAAACAATGCATTCTTACCAAAATACCAGATAAGGATAGCTGCAATTATGGCACCCGATAGTATTATTGCAACAGATAAAATGATGCATAGAGCTTTCTTAACTTCTGTAATTAAAAAGGGAGAAAAAGAAGAGTTAGGTTTGCAAACAAATTATTTTACTAGGCTAGCCTCCATCCCTATCTCCCTGCAAGTAAACCTAGGGCTTGTCTACACTGGCACTTTACAGCGCTGCAACTTTCTCGCTCAGGGGTGTGAAAAAACACACCCCTGAGCACTGCAAGTTTCAGTGCTGTAAAGCGCCAGTGTAGACAGTGCCCCAGCACTGGGAACCGCGCTCCCAGCGCTGGGAGCTATTCCCCTCGTGGAGGTGGGGTTTTTATAGCACTGGGAGAGCTCTCTCTCCCAGTGCTATGCCGTGGTGTTAAAGCCAGCGTTTTAACATTACTAGTGAAGACATGCCCTTAGATGGACAGTTTTCAATCATTACTAAGCAGGCGTGAATCTGCAATTCAGATGTTACAGAGTCTCCCCATCTCATCATCACTTCAAAGAACCACCCAACTCCTCACACCTTTTACAAAAAAGTATAATAGTGTAATTGACTTGTTTGGTTACCTAGCACTCTCAGGGACAAAGAGGTACTCCTGGGATAGTCCCTCAACATAAGAGCTTGAAAGGAAACAAGTTTCATCTGTTAAACACATGCCAGATTGCAATCAATCTACATAAAAAGAAAACCAGACAAATCTTACTTGATGTGCACATTTTCGCTGATGGAGGCTTTGGCTGTACTACTGGGGGAGCTGACTGATGAACAGGAACTCTTGGGACATAATGTGGCACTGACGGAGGATAATATGGAGGAGGGTACTGTGGATACACATTAGCATCCCCAGGCTGTCTGGAAATATAGACGTTTTCTGGCTGATAACCATGATTTTCATAGTATGGTGGTAGCTCCTAAATAGCAAAATTGAGGTGAAGGTGGGAAAAAACATTCATATTGCAAAGTTAGAACAATATAATCATTTCTAAAAAAAACATTAAGTGTCATGTGTAAATACAGTAAAAGCCCACTAATTCTCATTGCACTCATTCATAAATTCATTACACTCACACACACAAAAAATAGATATACAAAGTCTCCTGAGAAGTGGAGTGAGAGGCTTAGAGACATTCAACTGAGGGATTAATTTAAAAAGAAAATACGACTAGTTTCCAATAGATCACATCACCCTCTAAATATGTTTTAAATTTAGATTTCAAATTTCTTTATAAAGAGAATTTTTTTTGCTTCCTTAAGAGTTTCTTCTGCACATATTTTTTTTCAATAAAAGAGAAACTAACAGTGAAAATAAAAAACAAAACTGGAAAAATTGCGTATTTTTTTCTGATAACATATTTCAGCTGTAAAAATTTAGGGGGTAGTTACTATGTTAGGTGCAAATTTTTCAGTGATAAATTTGATTTTCCAGTTGACAGCATCGCTTCAGTGCTAATTATCAGATCTCACTACAGCACTCTGCTAAGACTTCATTACTTTTACCAAATACACTATAGAACAAATACCCTTACATTCTGAATTATAATGAAAACTACTCATTATAATCAGCAAGGTATATCTTGTCATGCAGAATACTTTATGTTGTGTATTTTTTCTCCTTCTAGCCATAGGACAATAATCAATAACTGGTCACCCAATGATTAATGTAAATTAACAAAGTTCTACTGTAATTGTATGATAGGTAGGTTTGTATTCTCATAGTACCCTCCGAGAATGGCAGAGTGCTAGATTCATAAACTACATCTATCACTGTGATATCAGAGACTTGAAGCATTAGTTCATTCATCCCCACAATACCCTGTGATGCAGGCAGGTATTTTCCCCATTTTATAGATTAGGGAAACTAAAGTCAAGAAACTTTTTTAAAAAAATAAAGCCATGTATACCTATGTCCACTTTTAATTAACCTGATTATTAATTCATTACTCAGTAGACTGCTACCCACAGAAAATAAAATTGAATATTTAACTACTTACTGAGTTTACAGCCATCTTAGCTTTGTCAACAGTGCCGAGACCGCTCAAGTGTTTGAAAAACTTGGGATAACCTGTAAATATACAACAAAAACACATGCATTCATAGTGTTACAATTAGAGCTGGCTGAAAAAAGTTGTGACAGCAGTTTTCAGTTGGAAAATGTCATTTCCAAACAGAATCAAAACATTCTGCAGGAACATAGGATTTCAAAATTCGTAATGGGAAATTATTGAAATATGTATATATTATACAAGAATGTTTTGATCTTGTCAAAATAAAGGTTAAAACTAAATTTTTCAGAATATTCCATTTGTTGAAAAACAAAAAAAACAAAAACAAAATCAGAGATTAACTTTTTGTCCCACTTTGGGAATTTCAAAGTCTCTGAATTTCCTGCAGGACAGAAATACCATTTTTCAACTATCTCTAGTTAAGCTGCAAACCAACAAGCACAGTGATGTTTTTAGTTATGACTGTCATTTCACTCTTAACTCATCCACTTCTGTCTAGAAATGTATTGTATAAATTAAAGAGAATTAGTTTCTCAACCCTCTAACATAACTAAATATAACAGCATAAAGTAAACCTATCAGCACTACAGATTTAATACCTTAGTTTTCCTGTTAGGCTCTAGCTCTCAAATATGTAATAATATTGTTGCGGAGGGTAGGCAGTGACTGTTAACCAACAAGAGAAAACTAAAAAAGCCATCCTCCTCCGCTACACTATAAAATTAACACTGGTTCTAGGCTACATTATGGACTAAGAATAAAATGCATGGACATTTTCAATTTCAAGTTCAGTAAGACCACCACGCACACCCAGAAAAGAAAAGAAGTTTACTCTCCATTAAGGGGCCAAACATTAAAAATGAACTCCTGTTGAGATCACTGAAGGAGAGGCAGAAAGGAATGTTCCTGTGCAAGTTTCAGCTCAAAGTTCATCTTTACATTCAAGCAAAATGCAAACAAACATGCTTCTATAAAACTTAACACACTGATGCAGCCTTAACTATTGCACAGCAGCAAGTAACAGCCAGCTGCATAAGTGCCCCACAGCCCAAGAAAGTGAACTGAGTGCCGTGCTCACTCTCAAAACAAGAGTACTGATACTGCCAAGCCTTGTCTCGCCTCTGAGAAAGGGGCAATTTTTTGCCTCAGGGTACACTGCAGTCAAACACCCGCAGCAGGCCTGTGTTAGACTCACTGGGCTATAAAATTGCAGTGTAGATGTCCAGGCTCAGGCTGGAGCCCACGAGCGGGGAGGGGAAGGAAGGATGGGATTGCACAGAGCCCTGGCATAGGGGACCGTGGTATAGGAAGATTGGTAATGAGAAGAATAGGACTGTTAAGGCTGTATCCCCACTTAGAACTTTAGGGTACAAAATGTGGGGGCCTGCATGAAGACTTTTAAGCTTAACTACCAGCTTAGCTTTGGTTCGCTGCCACCATCTCAAGCTAATTCCCTTTCCTGGGAAGCCTTGAGAGACCTTCACCAATTCCCTGGTGAATACAGATCCAAACCCCTTGGGTCTAAAACAAGGACAAATTAATTAGGTTCTTAAAAAGAAGGCTTTTAATTAAAGAAAAAGGTAAAAATTATCTTTGTAAAATCAGTATGGAAAATAACTTTACAGGGTAATTAAACTTAAAGAGCTCAGAGGACTCCCCTTTAGTCTTAGGTTCAAAGTACAGCAAACAAAGATAAACACTCTAGTAAAAGGTACATTTACAAGTTGAGAAAACAAAGTAAAACTAAGATGCCTTGCCTGGCTATTTACTTACAAGTTTGAAATAGGAGAGACTTGTTTAGAAAGATGGGGAGAACCTGGATTGATGTCTGGTCCCTCTCGGTCCCAAGAGCGAACAAACTCCCAAACAAAGAGCACAAACAAAAGCCTTCCCCCCCCCCCCCCCCCCATATTTGAAAGTATCTTGTCCCCTTATTGGTCCTTTGGGTCAGATGCCAGCCAGGTACCTGAGCTTCTTAACCCTTTACAGGGAAAAGGATTTTGGAATCTCTGGCCAGGAGGGATTTTATAGTACTGTACACAGGACAGCTGTTACACCCTTCCCTTTATAGTTATGACAAGGACTAAATTGCAGCCATCTCTTCAGCGGATTGCACCAGTGGCATAAACAGTTAGAACATACCAACACTCCACAGCAATTTAGAATAGGAAAGCCAGGGGGGTGGGGGCGGGAACAGAACTGGTCAAAGCTACAGGAGAAATTTAGGTCAGCAGAATGCTATTAGTCTTATTTGGGCAGGACACTGGGGTTAAAACCATTTACTCTTACTTACAGGAAAGGCAATGAATCAAGTGAACACAAGTCGTCAGTACCTCTGTTTTATGTCTCATCCATTCTTACTCAGATGTTCACAGCATATAATGGTGGCATGCAGTTCTGCCCCACCTCAGTGGTTGAGTAACACTTCGCAGAAGGGGTTATTCTATTCTCTGGAAAAGGTGATATGAAAACAGAATGGTAATCAACGCAACCTTAGAAATACCTGCTGCTTGGTCAGCTTCTTAAATAAAAGACTTAGGCTATGTCTACACTACAGATGCCTCAGTGGCACAGCTATGAAGCTGCAGCTGTGCTGCTGTAACACCATAGTGTAAACAATTGCTCTAGCAACAGAAGAGGGGTTTCCATTGCTGTAGTTAATCCACCCCCCTGAGAAGTGGTAGCTAAGCTAGATCGATAGAAGGATTCTTCCATCAACCCAATGGCATTTAAACTGGGGCTTAGTTTGGCCTAACTACATCTCTTGAGGGTGTGAATTTTCCAAGCCCCAGAGCAACATAGCTAGGTTGACCTAAATTTTCAGTATAGACCAGGATTAGGCCATGTTTGCACTACAGCAGTATAGCTACGGCCAGGTAGCTATGCCATTGTGACCTGGTAGTATAAACATAAGACTATAGCAACGGAAGATGTTTTTCCATCACTGTAGGAACTCCACCTCCCTAAGTGACGGTAGCTAGGCCAACAGAAGCATTCTTCTGTCAGCTTAGCTGCTCCTACAGCAAGAATTAGGGCAGGATAGTGCTCAGGGGTGTGGATTTTTTAACACCACAAGTGCTGTAACTATGCCAACCCCAATTTGTAAGGTAGACCAGGCCAAATGCTTCCACTACAAAAAACACTAGGCATTTTTACTCTCCATAGTGTAAGATACTGCTAGGAATTTTTAAAGTAAGTTTCTCATACCCACTTTATCCTTTGTTATTTCACCAACTATTTCCTCCTGTGTTTGCAGAAAGAGATGAAGTTATAGTGCCTCATCAGTCACTGGCTTTTGCACCAGAATTACCAATACAGTTTGCGTTAGCTTGCCCTCCCTTTGCTGGCTGATAATTGTTCTGTGTTAACAAATCACTAAATATAGGCCCTAGTGATACAGTGTCTATTTATTAATCAATATTTATACAAAAGTATTAAAAATCACATCATATTTTGCTAGATTTTAAAGTAGGCCAGATGGTAAACTAATTAATAAGGTCTATTTAAAATACTACCCCACCTCATGTAAAACTGTACTAGATTTAAAAATGTCCTAAGGGTAGTAAGAGGGAAGATCCTTTCATGGATTGAGAACTGGTTAAAAGGGAACAAAGGGCAGGAATAAATGGTAAATTTTCAGAATGGAGAGGGGTAACTAGTGGTGTTCCCCAAGCGTCAGTCCTAGGACCAATCCTATTCAACTTATTCATAAATGATCTGGAGAAAGGGTAAACAGTGAGGTGGCAAAGTTTGCAGACGATACTAAACTGCTCAAGATAGTTAAGACAAAAGCAGACTGTGAAGAACTTCAAAAAGATCTCACAAAACTAAGTGATTGGGCAACAAAATAGCAAATGAAATTTAATGTGGATAAATGTAAAGTAATGCACATTAGAAAAAATAACCCCAAATATACATACAATATTATGGGGGCTAATTTAGCTACAGCTAATCAGGAAAGATCTTGGAGTCATCATGGATAGTTCTCTGAAGACGTCCACGCAGTGTGCAGCCGCAGTCAAAAAAGCGAACAGGATGTTAGGAATCATTAAAAAAGGGATAGAGAATAAGGCTTGGTCCACACTGGGGCGGGGGATCGAGCTAGGAAACGCAACTTCAGCTACGAGAATAGCGTAGCTGAAGTCGACGTTTCCTAGATGGAATTAAGTTTACTTACTGCGGGTCCACGCGGCGCAGGCAAGCTCCCCCGTCGACAGCGCTTCCTCCTATCGGTGAGCAGGAGTTCCGCAGTCGATGGGGGAGCGCTTCTGGGATCGATTTCTCTTGTCCAGATGAGACGCGATAAATCGATCCCAGAAGATCGACCTCTACCCGCCGAATCAGGTGGGTAGTGTGGACCTAGCCTAAGACAGAGAATATTTTATTGCCCTTATATAAATCCATGGTACGCCCACATCTTGAATACTGCATACAGATGTGGTCTCATCTCAAAAAAGATATACTGGCACTAGAACAGGGTCAGAGAAGGGCAACTAAAATGATTAGGGATTTGGAATGGGTCCCATATGAGGAGAGATTAAAGAGGCTAGGACTCTTCATCTTGGAAAAGAGGAGACTAGGGGGGATATGATAGAGGTATATAAAATCATGAGTGCTGTGGAAAAAGTGAATATGGGGAAGTTATTTACTTGTTCCCATAATAGAAGAACTAGGGACCACCAAATGAAATTAATGGGCAGCAGGTTTAAAACAAATAAAAAGAAGTTCTTCTTCACACAGCACACAGTCAATCTGTGGAACTCCTTGCCTGAGGAGGTTGTGAAGGCTAGCACGATAACAGCGTTTAAAAGAGAACTAGATAAATTCATGGAGGTTAAGTCCATTAATGGCTATTAGCCAGGATAGGTAAGGAATGGTGTCCCTAGCCTGTTTGTCAAAGGCTGGAGATGGATGGCAGGAGAGAGATCACTTGATCATTACCTGTTAGATTCACTTCCTCTGGGGGACCTGGCAGTGACCACTGTCAGCAGACAGGATGCTGGGCTGGATGGACCTTTGGTCTGACCCAGTATGGCCATTCTTATGTTCTTAACATGCTAGCTACTATTACGGAGAGACTATTAGTCTCCTAGTAATTAAAGCTGTACTTGATTTCCATCCTATGTAAAAACCAACTCATGTTTTTTTCCAGAGTATAGTGTCAACTTTCAAAGAACAATTTTCTTCTAACAGCGTGAAAGAAGCGGCACAAATACTTTCAGATGAAAAGATGTTAGGATAACTGAATTTTAATAAAGTTTAACTTTTGTATCTCTGCATGTTGATAACAGCGATAAATGCCTCAGTATTCACTTGGGAAATAACTTTCCATCATATCCTTATTCATAAGATGGGTGGGAGTTCACACCGCCCAATGGCTTTGAATAAAAATGCCAATACAATCTCCATGTAACTCACTGGGGCTGCTTATCATACTGCAGTTCTCTGTCTGAAGGAATTGTGAGTGTTTAAATTATCCTTTGACGCCTTCTGAAGAAAGGTTGTGCACCTGGGGCCTGATCCAATAATCATCGAAGTTAACAGAAAAACTCCCACTGACTTTATGGAAGATGGAGTGGTCACCAACCAGATGCCCTCTTAGAACTCTTTTCCTCTGCCCTACACCCACGCTCAGGAACAGTGCCTTGGAATAGCTGATGACCTCAAAATGCTGTATCATTAGCTGATGGTTTACAGGGAAGAGTGAAACCTTTTGGGAGACCACCAGCAAAACTTCCTGAAGCACTCTAGATTTATCTTCAAGACCAGCCATCCAAGGTAAAACACTGGACATTCCTTAGCTTGGGTTGTCCAAAAAGGGTTTTACCTGCATAATGGGCACATTTATAGTTTTCTACCTATTAAAATTTCCATTAAAGCTATAGATCAAATTAATTATGATATTGTGACTATATGATCAGTCCAAAATCTGTTTTTGTTCAGTTTGAAAGATGTTTTGTCAGCTTGCAGGCCTGCCAGTGCATATTGTAAATAAAACCAGTAAGAGGGTATTTCAAAGCATGAATCAGAAATGTTTGTGAAAATAAAAATTGCTATGACTGAACCGGAAACTTTCCAAAAGTGTTATGCAAAAGTAAAGAGTTTGTTTATTTTCAGTGCATATACAGGAGATAGCTTATTAAAAAGGGGGGAAAATGGTCTCATAACTGTTCCTTGCTATTAGAAACAGCTAGATCCCTTAATAGAGACTATTAAAATAGTCTCTATGAAAGTGTAGGTTGTTATTGGGTAGTTCCTTGGCTGTGCAGAGAGTTGATCATGACACACAATTCAGAACTTCTTACTCAGATGACCTCACAACCGTCAGAAACAAAACTGTGGATCAAAATACTAAAAATGTTTGAATAGCCAACATAGTAGAAGTCACCCAAAAGAATTTTGAAAGCTTTTTTTTTTTTTTTAAATATTTTCACTGGCACCTCTCTGACCTCCTTCTCCCACAGTTTCTCCCCCAGGCACTTCCTCCAGAGTAGAAGAATGTCACATACGTGCAATTGTGCTTGTTATCATAGGATTGCCAGGCAGCGGATGCTGCAAAGCTTATTTTAGAGCAGTAGATAAATTTTCCAAGACTAATTGGGCATTAGACATATTCCTATTTATTGTTAAATCTGAGCCATCAACCTTTCCAGCATCCCTTCAGTTACCACTAGAACTTGCTGCCCCAGGTAGCTGGCAAAACACTGTGCAATAACAAAGATGGAATTTTAGCCCTGAACACCCAGCATAGACACTGACAATATCCAGCCAATCACAGACCCGGAGAAAGGGAAGATCAAGTCCAGTTGCATTTGCATTTTCACAGTACAGTTACTAATATGGCATTTTTAATGGTTCTAATGTTTAACACACAAAATGCGGTGCCTCAATAATGCTCTTAAGAAATTGGGGGAAATTCCTCAAAAAGATTCTAGCCATCTGATTTCACCCTATGGGAAGCCTGAAGCTACTCAGTGTCAAAGCTAGCAATAGCTTAATTTAGTTTTACAATAAGTTTTGCACCTCAAAAAATACAGTAAACAAAATCAGTCATTTCCTCCCAGTCTCCTCAATTTGAAATTGAGACAAATATTTAAGGAAAGAGGACATCAAATTCCTGTTTGTTTGTTCTAATCAGTCACAACTGAAACATATATCTGTAGCTAAACTAAAAGTAAAAGAAAAGACCTGTCATTGTTCAAATATAAAGAAGCTAATAAATTTAGGAGCAAACTAACAGTGATCAATTACTTTAAATATTTGAAATCACTGTGTGGTATTTGAGAGCTTATTGCACACTGTAAGAAAGATCTCTCACAACATAATGTCCCCAAAAGTCCCACTAGTTAGGAGCCTTTACTCTATTACTAAAACAAGCAAATAGTCTCTAGAGGAAGGAATTGGGGGTCAGGAAATCCTGATTTTTAATCTCAGCTCTGCCGATGACTTCCTCATAGCTCGACAGTAAGTAATTTCTTTCTGTCTCTGATTCCCCAGCTGAAAAACGGCAATAATGCTTACACGCCACACACAGCATTCTGAATTACTTTATAGTTGTACAGAGCTTTGGAAACAAAAAGTGCTATTATTAATTATATTAGCTTCCTCAGACTCTGTAATTGGCTACGGCTACACTAAATTAGAGAGTTTACAGCAGTGCAGCTGTAAGGTCTCTAATGTAGCTGCTCAAAGCCAACATACTCCAGCCCCCACGAGTGGTGGTAGCTATGTTGGTGTGAGAAGCTCTCTCACCAGTACATAGCGCTGTCCACACCAGTGCTTCGGTCAGTATGACTTATGTTGCTCAGGAAGGTGGCTTTTTCACACCACTGGGCGACATAAATTATACCGACATAAGTGGTAGCGTAGATATAACCTAAAAGGAAATACAGCATTAGTTTTGATAGCAACACAACATGTATGGAAACCAGTACTGTCCTAGTACTTTCAGAAGCCTAATTTAAACAAACTCACTCACCTTAGTCTAGATATCTACAGCCTCATGACGACAGTATATGTCCTCCACCTTTGTACTCACTATACGTTTTAGCAATCTTGTGTCCTGAAACTTATTAGTTGTTTGCCAAGTTTCTGAGATACGAATCAGCAGTAAATAAATCAGACCAGTTATTTATAGGTCTAGCTACGTCAGAGCAAACACTTTGATGAGGAAGGATAAAAGACAAGGAAGTAAGTATAAAATAAAACAAGTAAACAAACTAAACTGTAAACTATGCAAAATCATGGTGCTGATTTATAGTCATGGCTAAACAAAATACACAACAAAAAACATTACAGGTAGAAAAACTCAGCTCTCGTCCCCTAACATCCCTACTGTACTTGTGCTACACTGAGGACATCTTCATCATCTGGACCCATTGGAAGGAGGCCCTTGAGGAATTCCACCAATATTTCAACGATTTCCACCCCACCATTAACCTCAGCCTGGACCAGTCCACCCAAGAGGTCCACTTCTTAGACATTACAGTGCTAATAAGTGATGATCACATAAACACCATCCTAGACCGGAAACCTACTGGCCTACATGCCTCCAGCTTTCATCCAGACCACATCACACGATCCATTGTCTACAGCCAAGCTCTAAGATACAACTGCATTTGCTCCAATCCCTCAGTCAGAGACAAACACCTACAGAATCTCTATCAAGCATTCTTAAAACTGCAATACCCACCTGCTGAAGTGAAGAAACAGATTGACAGAGCCAGAATGGTACCGAGAAGTCACCTACTACAAGACAGGCCCAACAAAGAAAGAAACAGAATGCCACCAGCCATCACCTATGACCCCCAACTAAAACCTCTCCAGCGCATCATCAAGAATCTACAACCTATCCTGAAGGATGATCCCTCATTCTCACAGATTTGGGAGACAGGCCAGTCCTCGCCTACAGACAGCCCCCCAACCCGAAGCAAATACTCACCAGCAACTACACACCACACAACAAAAACACCAGCCCAGGAACCAAACCCTGCTACAAACCCTGGTGCCAACTCTGTCCACATATCTATTCAAGGGACACCAGCATAGGACCTAACCACATCAGCCACACCATCCGGGGCTCGTTCACCTGCACATCTACCAATGTGATATATGCCATCATGTGCCAGCAATGCCCCTCTGCCATTTACATTGGCCAAAGTGGACAGTTTCTATGCAAAAGAATAAATGGACACAAATCTGACATCAGGAATCATAACATTCACAAACCAGTAGGAGAACGCTTCAATCTCTCTGGTCACTCAATAACAGACCTAAAAGTGGCAATTCTTCAACAACAAAAAACTTCAAAAACAGACTCCAAGGTGAAGCTGCAGAACTGGAATTAATTTACAAACTGGATACCATCAGATTAGGCCTGAACAAAGACTGGGAGTGGTTGGGTCATTACAAAACCTAAACTTAATTTCCCCAATACTAATTTCCCCCTACTGTTACTCACACCTTCTTGTCAACTGTATGTAATGAGCCACTCTCTTACCACTTCAAAAGTTATTTTTCCTCCTTTGGTATCCTGCTGTTAATTGATTTATCTTGTTAGACTGACCTCACACTTGGTAAAGCACCCCCATCATTTTTCACTTCATGCTTCTGATGAAGTAGGTTCTAGCCCACGAAAGCTTATGCCCAAATAAATTTGTTAGTCTCCAAGGTGCCACAAGGACTCCTCGTTGTTTTTGCTGATACAGACTAACACTGCTACCTGTCATCATTCAGTTGTGACCCCCTACAAGTTTTCAACAGTGTATATGTAAACAAGATTACCGAAGAATTTAGGTGAGTGGGAAAGGAGAAAACAACAGGAAAAGGAATTGTTTTACAGGTTCACTTTGTGTGGTCTTTTCACACATCCCCCAATCCTTCAGTCCTTACTGCATGGGCAAGATACATGGAGAAAGGCCAATGTCCCTACTTAACAAGCATTAGCATTTTGCATTAGTCAAATTAATAATGACAGGTTTCAGAGTAGAAGCCATGTTAGTCGGTATCCGCAAAAAGAACAGGGGTACTTGTGGCACCTTAGAGACTAACAAATTTATTTGAGCATAAGCTTTCATGGGCTACAGCCCACTTCTTCGGATGCATAGAATGGAACATATATTGAGGAGATATATATACACATACAGAGAGCATGAAAGGTGAGAGTTGTCTTACCAACTCTGAGAGGCCAATTAAGTAAGAGAAAAAAACTTTTGAAGTGATAATCAAGATAGCCCAGTACAGACAGTTTGATATTGGTGTAGAGGGCTTCTACATCCATAGGGGCCCAGATGGTGTTTTCTGGATGTAGAAGCCCTCTACATCAATATTCCACACAAAGATGGACTACAAGCTTTCAGGAACACTATCCCCGATAAGTCACAGCTAACCCGCATGGCCCCACAGTATGCCAACATTTTTATGGCTGACTTAGAACAATGCTTCCTTAGCGCTCGTCCCCTAACGCCCCTACTCTACTTGCACTACATTGATGACGACATCATCATCTGGACCCATGGAAAAGAAGCCCTTGAGGAATTCCACCATGATTTCAATAATTTCCATCCCACCATCAACCTCAGCCTAGATCAATCCACATAAGCGGTCCATTTCCTGGACACTACTGTGCTAATAAGCGATGGTCACATAAATACCACCCTATGCCGGAAACCTACAGACCGCTATACTTACCTACATGCCTCCAGCTTCCATCCAGGACACACCACACGATCCATTGTCTACAGCCAAGCTCTAAGATACAACCGCATTTGCTTCAATCCCTCAGACAGAGACAAGCACCTATAAGATCTCTATCATGCATTCTTAAAACTATAATACCCACCTGCTGAAGTGACAAAACAGATTAACAGAGCCAGACGAGTACCCAGAAGTCACCTCCTGCAAGATAGGCCCAACAAAGAAAATAAGGGAACACCACTAGCTGTCACCTTCAGCCCCCAACTGAAACCTCTCCAGCGCATCATCAAGGATCTACAACCTATCCTGAAAGATGATCCCTCACTCTCACAGACTTTGGAGACAGGCCAGTCCTCGCCTACAGACAGCCTCCCAACCTGAAGCAAATACTCACCAGCAACTACACATCACTGAACAAAAACACTAACCCAGGAACCTATCCTTGCAACAAAGCCCGATGCCAACTCTGTCCACATATCTATTCAAGGGAAACCAGCATAGGACCTAATCACATCAGCCACACCATCTGGGGCTCGTTCACCTGCACATCTACCAATGTGATATATGCCATTATGTGCCAGCAATTCCCCTCTGCCATGTACATTGGCCAAACCGGACAGTCTCTACGCAAAAGAATTAATGGACACAAATCTGACATCAGGAATCATAACATTCAAAAACCAGTAGGAGAACACTTTAACCGGTCTGGTCATTCAATGACAGACCAGCAGGTGGCAATTTTGCAACAGAAAAGCTTCAAAAACAGACTCCAACGAGAAACTGAGCTGAAATTGAATGCAAATTAGATACAATCAATTTAGGTTTAAATAGAGACTGTTTGTAATGGCTCAGCCATTCCCATTGAATCTATCTCCCCATGTAAGTATTCTCACACTTCTTATCAAACTGTCTGTGCTGGGCTATCTTGATTATCACTTCAAAAGTTTTTTTCTCTTACTTAGTTGGCCTCTCAGAGTTGGTAAGACAACTCCTACCTTTCATGCTCTCTGTATGTGTGTATATTATATATATATATATATATATATATCCTCAATATATGTTCCATTCTGTGCATCCGAAGAAGTGGGCTGTAGCCCACGAAAGCTTATGCTCAAATAAATTTGTTAGTCTCTAAGGTCCCACAAGTACTCCTGTTCTTTTTGCAAATTAATAATGTCATGATTTACACAGAAGTGTAATAAAATTGTTGAAATATCCCAATTCCGATGACTTTTAAAAGAAAGGGTACGAATTGGATCATCTGTGCTCATTTGAGCTCCTGCACTGTATGTTCATCAAAATATTGACATCTTTCATTTTATCAGGGAAGTATTACCAAATGCTTCTGTTACAGTGCCTGAACGCATTCTGAAATAAATCGTTCTTGAACCTCCTCTTCAGGCCTTCAAACAACCCCCTCAACCTCTCCAAGCTCATCATCAGAAGCAAGCTCCCCACAGAGCAGGACACACCAACTCAAAGCAGCACCAGACCCTACCAGAAAAAGATGCAAAACCTGCAGACATATCTCCACTGCTACAGTGATCAACACCCCCTATACCACACCTTTCAAGATCCAGGGGTCAGACACATGCCTATCACAATATGTGGTGTACCTTATCCAGTGCACTAAATGCCCCAATAGCAACTATGTGGGTGAAACAAAACAATCACTAGTACGCTCTCAAAAAAACAATACAAGACAAAAACACCACATCACCTGCGACTGAACACTTTTCACAAAGTGATCTATCTATATCTGACCTATCAGTCCTCATTCTAAAAGGAAATCTGCACAACACTTTCAAAAGATGAGCCTGGGAGCTTAAATTCATAACTTTGCTAGACACTAAAAATCATGGACTGAACAGACACTGGATTTATGGCTTATTACAACTATCTGAAATCCTCTAACAACCCTCCCCTCAGATGTTTTCCCCTCCCTTTTTCTCCCTGTGATTGACGGAGTGTTAACGGGCCACTTCATCTTGAACGGTCCCATGAAATGTGTGTTGTTTACTTCTGCTAAATAATCTGTTCCATCTGGTATTTAGCTGTGACTGTCTGAATTCATTTCCCAGACCTGAAGAAGAGCTCTGTGTAAGCTCAAAAGCTTGTCTCTCTCACCAACAGAAGTTGTTCTGATAAAAGATATTCCCTTACCCACCGTTTCTCTGAACACATTCAGACAGTTTAGCATTCTAGGTAGAATTCACGCCCGTGCAAAGTGGCTGACAGTGATCTGTGTAGGGTGACCAGATGTCCCGATTTTATAGGGACAGTCCTGATTTTTGAGTCTTTTTCTTATATAGCCTCCTATTACCCCCACCCTGATTTTTCACACTTGCTGTCTGGTCACCCTAGATCTGTGTACCATTTAGCTCTCAAAATAGGGCTTTGTTGACATATGGACCTTGAGCTGGTCCTCTGCACAGGGGTGAATTCCACACAATGCACATGTGCTGGAGCAATTAAGCCTCATCCACAATGAACAAGATACTGTGAAAAAGACCATTCAAGTGTCAAGTAGAGCTGGGAATTTTTTGACAAAACTTTTTTTCCTTGGAAAATTCTGAATTGTTGAAACCAAAACTTTTTTTGCAGAAAAGGGTGGGCTTCAACAAATTGTTCAACTTGAAAAAGGTTTAGAAATTGTCAAAATAATTTGTTTTGATGTTTTCAAAGTGAAGAATTCCAGTCTTCCATTTTGAAACAACTTTTAAAAAAAATATTTAAGATAAAGTAAGGGAAAAAATAAATTAAAAATCATCAAAATCAAAATTAAATATTTTGATAAATACAAACCACATTTTTTGTGGGGGCGATGGAGGGATTTTCAGTTCACGAAAATGTTCAAGATTAACTTTTTGTCCTGATTCAGCACAAAGAATTTCAGTCTCAACAACTTTTGCAGGATAGGAAAACTATTTCCCATCCAGCTCTAGTATCTGGATAGAAGACTCACCCCATTTATAAAATGTAAATGCTCCTCCTGTGTTCCTTGATTGTTCCAGACCAGAGTATTTTCTGGGACATCGTTAAACTGCTGAACTATTCTGCATCATGCAAAATGGAAATGGTTCTATTTATATTGCACATGTACATTACCAGAACTCTGCCCCCTCCAACTAAGTGCCACAGGGAGGAACTAGAGAGCCATATGGCAGTAGCAAAGTCCAGTTAAACGTCCAATTTAAGCAAAAGAACAACCCATCACACACAACAGCCAGTGTTCATGCCAGAAGTACTTGTGTGCTCATTCTGGTAGGGAACAGAAACAATACCATGCAACTCTATTGGCCTTGCAATACTATTCCAAACAAGGAATCCAGAAATGGGAAGCATGGGGGGCAGTGAAAAAAATCAAGAATATTTGAACACATTCAATAAATAGGTGATCAGTAATTGTCATTTACTAGTGCATATTTTAGGAGCAGAAAAACAGGCTAAATCCAAATAAATGTGCTCTGTTCTATTTATGATTAATTATGCCACCACCACAGGTGGCAAATTTATTACCTTGATCCTGCAACTTGCTCTGCATGTACAGACCCCTGCATCTATGTGTCATCCATTGACTTTACTTGAACCATACATGGGAGTAGGGGCTCATCCATGAACATCAGCTTGAAGGATTGGGACCTTAAAGATGGTGGGTTCCTCCAAAAAGTTACCTTGGCCAACACCCTAACCTGCTATTTAAAGTTGGTGGGGGCTTTCCTGGTAGCACTACTGTGCTATATTTGATCTATATTAATAGTTTTTAAAATTATACTGACACACAGGAAGGACAAAATTGTCAAATTAAATGTTACATTTCTCAGCCTGTGTTTACTTTACTTAATTTGTATTTCTTGGCTTTTATGTTTTAGCCCAACCTAATTTGAATTTGTTATGTTTTTCCTATGACGGTGTCCCATACACATTTGTATAACGGCAATGATTATAGCAAATTCCCTATCTTCATTCATCTACCTCTACAGCATCATTTCTTTTGTGATGCTCATCTGAAGTAACAAACCACTGAAATCAAAATTCAGAGTTGTTCCCACCTCTGAGTTTCCTAATTGTGCTGGTATTTCCTCTAGGTCTGTTAGAATATAAGCTTGCAAAAGAAGGACTGTCATTTCATGCTTTCTACAGAACTAGTGACATTGTTAGCACTTAATAAATAAGAGAGATTAAAAACTGGATATTTAAAGGAATTAAGTTGGAATATACTTGTCTCTTTTTGGTCTACTGCTGAAAAACCCTGGGGTGAATCCAGGCCCTACTGAGATCAAAGAAAGTTCTGCTATTGACTTCAAAGGGAGCAAAAATTTCACCCCTGGAATCCATTTTTAAATTGGGCTGGGTGGGGGGAAGAGATGAGATAGTTTGGGGGTGGGGAGAATTACTTTATATAAATTTAGCTGAAAATGCAGGAAATGTGTCCCCAGAAATGGGGTCTTTTGTACAAATATAGCAATATCAACATATTTTTATATTGAATGAGAAGGTTACAGGACTAGTAAAGAATTCTGAGCTATTCTCACCTCTGACAGCCATTCAGCGTGACCTTGGACAAATTGCTCAATCTCTCAGTTCCTCAGTTCCCCTCCCCCACAACTGTGAAAGGTAGATAATATTTACTCAGGAGTTATAAGGAGGTTTAATTTAGTGTTTGTAGAGCACTCATGGCCTTTTTTCCCCAGGAATATCAAAGTACTCTATTATTCCATCCACAGTATTCACTCACGCTTTCCCATTCCTCTTACCTACTGTGGGACAGAGGATGGGAAAATGTATTTATCCAGGGTTGTGTATTGTGCTCACCAACCACTGTGGTACCCAAGAGATGTGTGTGGTGGGCAAGGACATACAGTGGTGGGTGGCTAAGCAATTTAGGGCCTAATGCTTCAATCCTTACTCATTTGAGTCACACTTGTTAGTAGCCCCACTGAAACCAATGAGCTACTCACATGCGTAAAGACTATTTGCACAATTTCATAAATTAGAGGTTCCTCTGAAATGATTACAATATAAGGAAGTGTCTTTTTTTCCTTTAAGACGCCATATCGACCAATGACACTACTATTACATACAGTGATCAGGATACCCGTTACTGTTTTGCACTACATCATGCTTTCCATCCAAAGACCTCAAAGTGTTTTGCCAAGTAAAGCCTCACCACACCCCTGTAAGGGAAATATCCGTTATCCCCATTTTACCTATGGGGAAACTGAGGGTACATCTACACTACAGCGGGGAGTCGATTTAAGATACGCAAATTCAGCTACGTGAATAGCGTAGCTGAATTCGACGTATTACAGCCGACTTACCCCGTTGTGAGGACGGCGGCAAAATCGACTTCTGCCGCTTTTTGTCGGCGGCGCTTACTACCACCTCCGCTGGTGGAGTTAGAGCGCCGATTCGGGGATCGATTGTCGCGTCCCAACGGGACGCGATAAATCGATCCCCGAGAGGTCGATTTCTACCCGCCGATTCAGGCGGGTAGTATAGACCAGGCCTTAGGCATGGACCAACTACATGACTCACCCAATAGCAGGTAGCAAGTTTGTTGCAAAATTCAAGAGTTCCTAGCACCCAGTTCTATATTCACATAAGATCTGTATTCCCCAAGAACATCAAGATGAGCCTAAAGCTGCCAAATTTCAACCAGCTAAGACAAGGCAGGTAACAACTCTCTCATTTCCTTTGTGATCCTAGAAACAAAAGCCATCCCATCCTTGTCTAATTACACCGCTTTTTGAGACACCTGCCTAGCATGAAAGATGGGTTATTTATGAAGCACCAGCTGTCATATAAGGGGGACTAGAAGAGGCATCAAAAGATCCCTTTGGAAAGGCAACATTTGCTGTTCCACATAAACTCCCAGGGGAGCCAGGGCTCTTGAATGGTTACCCAACACCCTGCATATGGGCAGGGTTATTTTTCGGCAATATCTAACCACCCACTAACTACATTCTGTGCTGATTTCCCACCCCCACTATCCCAGCCAAGGGACGAACCTGCTCCAGCCACTACCGACCGGAGCCGGCGTGCAATTCCAAGGCTGGGATCTCGGCATTGGCAATGCCGCCGGGGCCACCCGAGGCGCTGCCTTCGACCCAGCCAATACGTTGAAAGCGAGTTTCCAAAGAGAGCTGCCAAATCCCTGCCAAGGACACACACGAGTCGCCGCTGGCTGCGGGCGGGGTCGCTGAGCCCCCGTCACACGCCCACCCCCCAGAGCCACCGCAACCCACTCACCGCCGGACTCCCCCGTTGCTCTAACCCGCGGTGGGGCGGGATTCCCGAGCCCAGGGGCGCCCGCCACGCTCCTGTTCCAGCCGGGCCGGGCTAGCTGTGGAGTTTGCCCCGCGGCTGCTGCTGCTCCCCTGGAGCCGGGACTGCGCCCCTTGCCCTGCCCAGAGCCAGCCGCGCCGGGAAAGTCACGGAGCGGCGGCCGCGGGCGGGGAGGAGCCTGGCGGGGGGAGAGGGAGCGGCTGGCAAAGGGGCAGGTGGCGGCGTGGTGCGGAGTCACTGCCCTCCCCTTCATCGCCCCCCCCCCCCCCAGGCGCGGGCAGGAGCCGGGGCGGGATTCCAGGCGCGGGTGACACACCGCGCTCGGGGAGGGGGCCGGAGACCGGGAGTCCAGGGGCTGCAGCTGGCCAGGCGACGGGAACCAGTCAGCTCATGCCCGGGGCGTAAAAACCAGCCAGCCGCTCCCCGCGGGCTGCCCCAGCCAGCTCTCCCGCCTAGGGCGCCCGGGCTGCTGCCGGGGGGTGTTAAGGCCGGTGGTTTGTAACGCGTCCCCACTGCTCCGGGGCGGGGAGGGGCTTGCTGCGAGATCTTGGGGGGGGGGGGGGGGGGGTAAGGCGCCCTGACGGCTGAAGCTAAATGCGTATTTTGGTGCGATTAAAGAAACACAGAGAGCCACCGACTGACTTTGTGGCTCCCTTCTCGCCTTCCCTGGGCTGTGCAGGTGTTTGTGTTTCAGCCTTTGGAGCAGCCCAGCTCTCGTTACAGCCGCACTGCACCGGTGAGTTAAATCCTGGTGCCAGGTGTAACCCTCTGCAGGCGAGTGGGAGCTCAGGGTTTCCTCTCTGAGAAGGCAGGCGAGGGCTCAGTTGGAGGAGCGCCTGGGATCAACGACACCAGGAACCCTGCCGGGTGCAGCAGGTGGTCCTGTGACTTGAGTCCTCGCCTAGCGAGCAACCACGTGTAGCTACTTCTTCCTCCCCCGGGCGATTTGCAAAGCGCACTCATCCCAGGAAAGATCAGAGCCCTTCCTGACACCTCACCGTCTCCGCCCTTTGCTTTTAATGGGCTGCCTTTTGCATTTGGAAAGGACGAAGAATGATCGTTAATTGGCTTGCCTCACACCTGAGGAGGATATGGAGGAAGATTGCTCCTTTTTTTAGCTGTCTTCCTTCTAAAGTTCAGTAATTTACCTGCCCCAGGAAATGTATTTGTCTCTAGTTCCTCTATACGTTATTCTGTCATTTGCATTAGCATATGTTAAGTGCATTGCAACATGCTATTTGCCACCTCCCGCAGCTCCGGGGCCTTAGTTTGACTTCCCCGCCCTTCCAGGAATTTCACAAATAGGTCATTGGGTTTGCGACTTGGAAAACTTGTGCTAAACCCTTTTAAATCAGAGTCCAAAATGGCCTCTATTGGATGTGGGTTCTATCGGTCTTGAAAACTATGACTTAAATGACCTTCCAGAAATAAGTTACATTACTAATAAGACACTTTACATTATATTACTAATAAGACACTTAAGTGCTTCACTTTTTATTATGTGAGATGTATGAATTGTTCTTTTAAGTCTGGACATCTCTCCTTGCTAAGTCAAGTCAATAGCAACACCTTATCTAGTGGGACAGAGGAATTTGGCAGACCTCCAAGTTGAAAAGCCTGGTTTCTCTTCCTGTTATTTACACCATATAGAAGCGAGCACAGTGTTAATTTTCAGAGTAGCAGCCGTGTTAGTCTGTATCCGCAAAAAAAAAATCTCAATATATGTTCCATTCTATATGCATCCGAAGAAGTGGGCTGTAGTCCACAAAAGCTTAAGCTCTAATAAATTTGTTAGTCTCTAAGGTGCCACAAGTACTCCTGTTTTTTTTCAGAGTGTTAATTGTCATTCTTTTGTTTGACAAAGGGGCATGTCCCATTTTCCTTGAAATGGCTGGCTGTTTTGGGTGCATAAAGAATGCAAGATGGACCCTAAAATTAGGACTGGCAGCACCTGTTTATTTAAAGGGGCACATTTATTTTGCCCCAATAGTATAAAAACATGTCTGAATGTGACAAGAGTGTAGGCGTGTCTTGAAATCTTAGGTTCAGAATCATCCTTGCACCCATACAGATCCCAAATAGAGACCATATGGATCCACACAGATGTTTGCCAGTGTGGATCCAATTAGAGGATTTGGGCCTTATATTTCACCATAAAGGACATATATGATCAATCTATACCTACAGCCATAATGACTTTCCCTCCCCCTTTCTGATTCCTCTAGAATCCTAGTTCTGTGACATGTTCCCTTTCCCCCAACACTATGGATGGCTCTGCACAGGCAGCCTATGGATTTGGAGTGGGATGGTTGCTCTTGATGGCATTCTGCATATTCCTTTTCTTCTCCCAAAGAAACTGCACAGCAAAATGACACATGTTAAAGGTGACCTGTAAAATGGGATTTTGTCCATTTTGGTTTCTTTATGATGTATAAAAAAGGCCTGATAGTTTGTATTTAAAAAAAAAAAAAAAAACTTTTTTCTACGTTTAGACATTCAATTCTTGTTTACCCTGCTTTTCTTCAAAATTTTACATTGTCATTGTGTCCAGTTATATGTTTAATCACATTATTTAAAAAACAAAAAGAGAAATTTGGAAATCACCAGGTATATTCTAATAATTGCCCCAAAGAAAATTTTGGAAATGGGTAGGTGTATTCTAATAACTGTACCTAAGAGTATTTCTTTAAGTGTTAGTTCTCAATCTGGGCTTGCCCAGACAATTTACTTGACAACTACAGATTGTTGTAGTTGGTGGTGTAAGATACCCTTACGTTTTATATCTGTGTCGATGTGTAAATATGTATTGTGCATCTGTACAGGTGTTTCCAAAGTAGTACAACCACCTTAGGGGGCAGAACAAACAGGTGAAGGGGCAGCATAAAAGCAAGAATGACCTGTATTGTCTGACCTGTCCAGGAACGACATATTTTTGACGGAACAGCTTTAAACATTTTAACTGGTGTCCATGTTGCTCTGTGAATGAACAAGTAATGGACCAGATCCTCAGCTGGAGTGACTCAATGCAGTTCTACTGAAATTAGTAGAGCTCCATCGATTTACATCACTTAAGAATCTGGGCCAGTGAGTGCATGTCAGATGTCGACATATTCTCTCAGAGTTTTTCAAGAAAAATGTAACATTCCTAGTAACAATCAATTGGTCAGATATCTAGAATCGAGGGAATGTATCCAATCAAAGAATATGTTGCTATCCCTTTTGACCCAAGCAGCTGGTCACAGTTCAGGGCCCTGAGGGCTGTTCCAGTTGGGATGAGAAATTGAGGCTGAAGGCTGGTACCTTTGATGAAATCTTGTTTATTTACAAGAAATGTACAAAATCCTGTTTTCCCAAATGCAGAAAGAACCAAAAAGAAGGAACCAGTTCCTTTGTTTGCTGACCAAGGCAGCCTTTCCAGCCAACACTATATACCCAAAAAGCTTTTTCTCTTCGCTTTATCTCACAGTTCCATTTCTGTGCTTCCAGGCTGTGTCCAGTTTGCATTCTCTCTCTCTCTGTGCTCTGTTTGTCTCTCCTTGGGCCCTCACAAACAGACCAAACCCCTTGGGTCACATGACTGAGCATTTACTCAGCTTTTCCATGTGCCTGTGTTTTGGAATGCTACTGCTAGGCTGTTTCAACCACCTGATTACAATGGTTTCTTTACATTTATCCTGAGTGGAAAGTGGTGACCATACCTGACCCATAGCAACAGTACCTATCCCAGACTCTCCCTCTCATTTATATAGGTGAAATCTAAATTATCAGCATCCCATTTAGTCTCCATTATTTACAAATATACAGGCCAATATTTTTAAACATGTATACCAAATATTAGGTACTTTAATTCATATTTAGGCATACAAACAAGTGGCCTGAATTTTCAGAGATGCTAGTATAGGCCATCATCCTACTATGTCTTACACTCTTCTGTTTCGTGCCTTTTTTGTGACATACCCTTAGCATGCGCATTACATTCATTTTGCATGTCCATTGATCATCAAAGCAATACAGGTTACATTATCTTAATACCTACTTAATTTGCTAATCAACTTGCAGCCAACTTGTAACTTACTCCACTCTTTCCATCACTGCTGAATTTTGCACACATGTTTAACAGAGTCTAGGTTAAGACTCAAGAGAGCCTGAAGTAAAGACTTCTCAATAGCAGGCCCCAGGCCCCCAAGTACTGCTTCAAAGAAAATCAGGAAGAATATAACCTTGCCATTTTCAGGTCATGCCACGCCACAAGACCCACCTTTTTGCCATAGCTTTTCCTTAAATATTAGAATAAAAGTAAACCAAAGGGCATTGTCAAAAGTAAAGCCCACAGCTATACCAAAGAGTAGGATGGAGAGCTTAGAGGCTTTCAATTTTCAGAGGCAAAGAATATCGCAGGGTGGTGGGGATGAAACTCCTCTCACCCTGCCCTGGAAGAACAATACTGTCAGGAGTTGTCATAAGCAACCTTTCCTTTTCTCTATGTACATACCACTAAGGCTGCCTTGGTGAGCAGCTTATCTATTATCTAAAACTAGAAAAACGAGACTGAATAAAAATTCAAACAATGTCCTTGGTTTACATCCATTGAAATTCAGTGTTCATTGTTGTAACTGAGAACAGAACAAAGCCTGCAACCTTAATCAAAATACTGGTGTTTATTATAAAGAAAACAAACATTGAACAACTTGTATGTATCATATACATTTACAAATACTTGGGGCCATTTTCACTGATATGCTCTGGCTGCTCTGTTCTACTCCAGTAAGGCAAAGCAGCCATTAATTCAGCATAATTGGTCAATTATGGCTACTTTTGTGTCAGAGTGGCTTGATACAACTGGAATGCACCAGTAAATCTGACCTCTGATGCAGAGTCAGTGCACATTTGAATGTTATTTGAAAAGTGAATTTTTAAAATGTGTTTTAAATAAAAGAAAGCAACTGGAATTTAAATTGAATTAATCTCAATCAAAACAGCAATATTGTCAGTTCTAATTAATTACTATGGGAGCAAATTCACTGGCATCAGTGATACATACTCAGACAAATATTCTGAAAAGCTAAATAAAAGTAAACCCAGTAAAATGAAAACTACTAGCTCCTGAATAAGGATAACTTCTGACAAGTGGAAACTAGGAGTGAAGTTCTGCCCCTGCATAGTCAGTGGCAACACTCTTCAATGGAATCAAACTATCAGTCTAGATGCTTGAAGCTTGTGTAAGGAGACATTTAGAACTTGTAAAAAGATCAAATGCCAATCCAGAAATAACGGAATCTTGGAATTCCATTGATAATTTCTCTACTGAAGAAAGAAACTCTATGGACCAATTGTCCTTCTGGATCACTTTTTCATCGAGTGTTGTCCGAAGTTTGGTTAGTGCCAGACTTTTTAATTGCTGTATTATTTTACTGAGCACCTGCATGTGATAACACTGCTCTACAGCCAAAATGCTTCTGAAATAAATGATGTCAAACTTTACTAATTCTGGGTCACTGAGAACAAAAATGATGCTTAAAATTGTTGATTGGCTCTAGTTTTCAAGATATGCTATTGAGTCAGTATATACGACCCTTGACTTGGGAATGGTGGAGGATAAGCGATTTATAAAGGGAAGGGATCCCAATTTAAACCAGAAATGACTAAAATACATCTTTGACTGGATCTATGAATAAATCTATGACTGGGTTTGGACAGTATTTGCTTTTTAGGCAAAACAATGAATGATGCAATCTGAAGCTGGTATTGCGTCATACATGATCTGAATTGAATCATGTTATTCCTAGACGTCATGGATGATGCAATCATAACGAAGCTTACATCACTCTGCTGAACAAATTGCCCTATATCCGCTCTAGAAATCATAGAGTGTTGTGCTCTCTTATTTGTCAGTGTTTGATTTTGCAAAGGGACACATTTCTGTTTAGCCAAAGTGAGTAGAGATGCCTCGTACTTGTGTGAAGAGTACAGATAACTTCTGCAATGTTTGTGGTGAAGTGACTTTTGCATCACAAAAGCACAGTATAACCACTATGGTTAAGAAAGCCTATCACCTTTATTTTGGCTGCAAAATTGGAGATCAGGACAAGAGGTGGGCCCCACACATATGCTGCAACACTTGTACAACAAATCTTCGCCAGTGGTTGAACAGGAAAAGGAAATCTATGCCTTTTGCAGTGCCAATGATTTGGAGAGAGCCAACAGATCATACCAGCAATTGTTACTTCTGCATGATGCCTCCAGTTGGGAAAGGTGTGTCAAAGAAGAAAAAGTGGACTGGGCACTATCCAAACATTCCATCAGCTATACGCCCAGTACCCCACGGAGAAGGACTGCCGGTTCCTGATGCACCAGAATCATTCTCACTTGAGTCAGACGAGGAAGAGGAAGAGGATGAAACTTCTGGTCCTGAACCATCAATGTCACAGGACCCACATTTTCTCCCATCCTCCTCCTCTGAACCACACCTCATAACACAAGGTGAACTGAATGACCTTGTCAGGGATTTGGAACTACCCAAGAGTAAGGCAGAGCTGTTGGGCTCCAGACTACAGCAGTGGAATCTCCTGGCAGATGATGTTAGGGTTTCCATGTTCCGTGACCGTCAAAAGGATCTTGTCCCATTCTTCTTCATGGAAGGTGATCTTGTAGCCTTCAACAACATCGATGGTGGGATGGCAGCCCTCAACATCGTTCACGATCCAGATGAGTGGAGACTGTTCATTGATTCATCGAAGACGAGTCTTAAAGCTGTTTTACTGCATAATGGCAATGTTTTACCATCAATTCCAGTTGGTCATGTAGTCCATATGAAGGAAACCTGTGACAACATGAAACAACTTTTGAGATGCATAAACTATGACCAACATCAGTGGCATCTTTGTGGTGATTTGAAGGTTGTTGCTCTCTTGCTTGGTCTGCAGACTAGATACACAAAGTACTGCTGTTTTCTCTGCGAATGGGATAGTCGTGCAAGAGATTCCCACTACATCAAGAAAGACTGGCCACTCGTCGGAGCCTGGGAGGAAAAGTCATTGGAGCCTGGGAGGAAAAGTGTTCAGTATCCACCACTTGTTGAATCAAGGAAGATTTTGTTACCACCCTTACACATCAAGCTGGGTCTGATGAAGAACTTTGTCAAGGCCATTGACAAAACACAAGCAGCTTTCAAGTACCTCCATGGAAAATTTCCAAGGTTAAGTGAAGCTAAGATAAAGGAAGGTGTCTTTGTTAGTCCTCAGATTCATGAACAACTTCGAGATGAAGCATTTGACCATGCACCGCGTGGCAAGGAAAAGACAGCATGGAAAGCTTTCCAGTTAGTGGCAATAAATTTTCTCAGAAACAACAAGGCAGACAACTACAGGTTGTTGGTGGAAAACCTCCTCAAGGCATACAAAAGCCTTGGTTGCAACATATCACTAAAGATACATTTTTTGCACTCTCATCTAGATTTTTTCCCACCGAACTGCGGAGCAGTGAACAAGCATGGCGAGCGATTTCACCAGGACATTGCAACAATGGAGAAACGCTATCAGGGCAAATGGAGCCCATCAATGCTTGCAGACTATTGCTGGAAAGTGATAAGAGACAAGCCAAGAAGCGCCGAGTAGACACTGAATAGGACTAAATTATGTACATAATAGTTTTTTGCCTTTTGTTTCATAATAAATTTTATTTATATAACCCTTTTGCTGATTTTTAAAGTGTTACATAAACAGGACAGGTGAAATATTATCATGTAAAGCAACCATAAACACATGAAAAGATCTAGGTTTACAATTTATTATTAAAACTCTACTATCTACAACATAGACATAAAATGTAAAAACTTAAATATCTTAAACAGTAGCCAATCAGTTGTTTTAATTGTCATATTTGAATTCAGCACATCAAAATACATAATAAATAGCACATTTTATCTCTGAAGCAGACGACTTCTCAAAAATTGTAGACCAGTGAAACCAGAGATGTTTTGTGGAAGGAAAGCATGGTCTTCTGCTAAAACATGACAGGAAGCAGTGTTTCCTCCCCCCCAGTTCTGTTAAAGACTTGCTGCGTGATTTGGAGCAACTCTCTTCTCTGTGCATCAGTCTCCCACTCATAAATGGGGGTTAATAATACCTGCCTACAGAGTTATTGTGATACTTAATTTATAGAATCATAGATTATAATGCTAGCAGGGACCACCAGATCCATACTCTGACCTCATGTATATCACTGGTCACCAACCCCCCAGCACCTACACACAACCCAACAACCAAAATTAGTCCAAAATATTACCACCCTTGGGCCTTGGCTACACTTACCCGGTAGTTCGACGGCTGGAAATCGAACTTCTGGGTTCGACTTATCGCGTCTAGTCTGGACGTGATAAGTCGAACCCGGAAGTGCTCGCCGTCGACTGCGGTACTCCAGCTCGCCGAGAGGAGTACCGCGGAGTCGACGGGGGAGCCTGCCTGCCGCGTGTGGACCAAGGTAAGTTCGAACTAATTCGAACTAAGGTACTTCGAACTTCAGCTACGTTATTCACGTAGCTGAAGTTGCGTACCTTAGTTCGAATTAGGGGGGTAGTGTAGACCAAGCCTCAGAGACAAAGTATTAATATTAATATTTGTAAAGAGCTCAGAGATTCTTAAATGGAATATGCTACTGAAGTGCAAAGTAGTTTCGTATTTTAGTATATACTGTTATCATTCAAGCTTTTATGTCCTTTGTCTACATCAGTTACAACAGTTCATTTATCAAGAATCAGACATTGTTTTAATTCCATGATAAACTATATAGCTTAAATCAGATAAATGTAAATCATTAATGACTTGTTGCAGCCAAAATACTGATATAGACCAGTAGGTAAATCCAGACAAATGATAAGGAAGTCACATATGAATATCAAACAGTTACAGCTTTGCACAAAAGAGCACAAAACTAAACAAGCCAAAGTTGTAATAAGTGGAGTTAACATATTTAAAGCATGAGCTCAAGTTCCTGGTACTGCAAAAAGAATTTTAAGAGAGGACTCTTGAAATTCCTTAACATGCTTTAGTGAAATTTGGTATATCACTGCCTTAAATGCAATGGTATACCAATGATACATCGATTATATTTTCATCCTCAGGACAGATGGCCTAAACTTCCTCATAGATTTCCACGACAGCTTCTTAATAACCACTGCCCATCCATCAAACTCTCCCTAGAATACTCCCACACCAGCATCAGTTTCCTGGAAACCATGATCAGCTTCATCAATGGAACTCTACAGACAACTGTATACAAGAAACCAAGGAATCACCACACCTGCTTTCACAGATCCAATAACACACCAAGACATCTATCTACAGCCAGGCGCTCAGATACTACAGACGATGCACTGAGGAGAAAGTCTGGGGTATGCACCTTAACGCACTTCAGACCTGCTTCACCAAACAAGGCCACTCTGACAGAGAAGTAGGTTGCATCATGGCATGGGCCACCCAAATACCCCAAGACAACATGATTCAATTCAGGAAAAAAATCCCTCAGACTGCACACCCCTAGTTTTCACCTACCATCTAACACTGGAACACATATGAGATATTGAAGAATGATAACCCATACTCGATGGGGAGCACATCCTGAAATAAATCTTTCCTGAACCCCCTCTTCTGGCCTTCACATAACAAACTTCACCAAGCTCATAATCAAAAGCAAGCTCCCCACAGATCAGGACACACCAGCTCAAAGCGCTACCACACCCCGCCACAACAGATGCAAAACCTGCAGCATATCTCTACTGCTACAATGATCAACACCCCCCACAAAACACCTTTCAACATCCCTGGGTCCTAAACCTACATATCACAATATGTGGTGCATCTCATCCAGTGCTCTAAATGCCCCAATAACAACTATTTGGGTGAAACCAGACAGTTGCTATGCTCTCAAATGAACTCACACAGGAAAATGGTAAAAGACAAAAACAACATACCATCAGTGGGCAAACACCTTTCACAAAACCATCTCTCTGACCTATCAGTCCTCATCCTTGAAGGAAACCTGCACACTTTCAGAAGACGAGCCTGAGAGCTTAAATTCATAACTTTGCTAGACACTAAAAATCATAGATTTAAAGACATGGGATTTATGGCAAATTACTACAATCAACAAACTAGCCCTTCTATGTCCTACAACTGGAAATGTGATAATTGCCCACTTCACCTTGAGTGATCTCTTACAACATGTTAACTCCGTATACTCTAACTATCTGTTCCCTGGTATTTAGCTGTGACACTCTGAGGCCTTGGCTACACTGGTGCTGTACAGCGCTGCAACTTGCTGCGCTCAGGGGTGTGAAAACGCCCCCCCTCCCCCAAGCGCAGCGAGTGCAGCGCTGTAAAGCGCCAGTGTAATCAGAGCCTGCAGCACTGCATGCTCGCTCGCAGCACTGCAAGCTACTCCCCTCAGAGAGGTGGAGTACATACAGCGCTACAAGAGAGCTCTCGCAGCACTGGCGGCACGACTACACTCACACTTCACAGCGCTGCCACGGCAGCGCTGTGAATTCCCGAGTGTAGCCAAGGCCTGAGTACCTTATCCAGACCTGAAGAAGAGCTCTGTGCAAAATCAAAACCTTGTCTCTCTCACCAACAGAAGTTGGTTCAATGAATTACATCACCCACCTTGTCTCTTTAAAACAACAGAATTTTGGTCTCGATCCTGAAAAATGGGTCCCTCATTGTAGCAGCATAGAATCGCACCAACATCAAGATGCAGGTGGTAATGGCATAGTTGTGATTTTCAACTACTTAATAGCCCCTGGGTACTGAATAAAGGAGGGGTGGCTTTTGCTTCTAGGTCTCTTTCAATACTTTGTTTTATTGTCACTACCTGCTGGGTGGTGCATGCACCTGTGCTTCTCTGCTGTTTGTTTCCCACCTTTTTGTGCTTGGGTTTACTACTTTTAATAGGGAGGGAAATAGGATTTCATGATGGTCGGTGTTACAAGAGCTAGTGAGTAGCAGGCTAATGTATGCTCTTTCCTGGTGGAGATGATTGTATGTGAGTTCTTTTATTCTGCCAAACATGAGCCAACACTGATCAAAAATACTCCCCTACTAGCATTCTTTCCAAACCTCTGCAGTGCAGGCTATCGGAACAATGTGTACTTCCTGGTACCAGCATTCGCTCTCCTTAATTACACTTCTATTTATCACACAGCCATCAGCAGGAACTAAAACATTTAGCTCTGCACTACACACTGTACAATAAGTAAACCAGTGTTTAGCCAGCGCAAACTATTTTCTCTTTGTCCCCATCCCAGTGGAAATGGTACAAACACAAAAAAAGTACAGATTAATCTTTATCCGCAGTGCTGCCCAGGAACTATGTCCACCTCATTCTGCTGTTTAAGAAACATAAAACTATACCGGCGGTGTAATATTTTGTAATCATTTACTCCTGATTAAAATAACAAGAGGCCTGCCTATATTCCTTAGTGCTTTCCTCTGGCTGCTGGGGGAGGAATGGAACGTTCCTTCATTTCTCCCATTTGACTGGTGGAAGAACGGACGCTATACTCTTGTTTTTATGCCACGGGGAGAAGTCCATTCTTCTGTTCCTCCTTCTGGCATTCACCATACTTGATCCATTATATACACGTCAGAGCAGGGAGTGTTCTGCAATTAGATCCGGTATGGTCAAGGGAGGGTCAGTTAGCAGAACCAAGCAACATGTTCAGCAGTTCTCTCAAACCATTGTGTTTAGCAGTCTAGAGAAAAATACACATACACCATAACAGAGCACACCAGCCAATTTTAAGCCTGTCACTCACCATATCACATAATTGGGCTTGTCATTGGCAAAAGCATTGGTTTTAGCTCTGTGTAAGAATAAGAGTCTATTGTTGAGATGAGCCTTTTGTTGAAAAAGTTGCAGAAATGGTGTATGTCTGTTTAAAATAAAAACACTAAAGCCGATAAAATAAACTTCACGATATTAAAAATTTCCAACAAAAAGGGGACAAATTTTTCACAAAAATTTTCATGCCAGATTTTCCCATATTTTGGACTGGCTCTACAAAACAACTAAGATGAAATCCTAACCCCATTGAAACAGATAAGAGTTTTTCCCACATTTAGAGTGCAGTTTTACTTTAAAGAGTTACTCTTAAATTTGGCATTTTGTAGTTATCTTAAAGTTGGCATTTATTGCATCTCAGTAGTTTGCAGATGAAATCCACATTGTTATCAAGTTTAAAATTCTATTTCTAACTGCAAATTCAGCCTGCAATCAGAAAGCTAAATTGGGTTCTGTGTGGCTCATGAAATATAAAAAGTAAAAGTACCTGGTATAAAAGTAGTGGTATATACTTAGCTATTTTGCTGATAATCCCCCAATTTGAAATAGAATTGGGTTTACTCTTCCATAACTCTACTCTTCCTGTCCTGTGGTATTATAATATATAGGATATGCTTTTATACCAATAAGCAAGGCCAACCTAACAATTTGTGAGGGCTCAGGCAGGCAGAAAAGATGAAGGTTATCAGCCTTGGTGACATCTTCTTCTGGAATGAGTAATATGGTCATGACATTGGTCAATTGCCAGAGGGTAAGATATGCCAGTCCATCAGTGACTGAACTTGAACTGTATGCAGAGATCCAAATGACAATCTGCTTTGCTTGTATCTATGGCTAGCCCTATTCCATGGGTGGTGGGTATCACAGGCCATGGGAGGCTAAAACTCTCCAAACAACCCGGTGTGGCCCCACCCACGCTCCACCCCAGATCCCCTCTGGTTTCCCGCTCTTCCCCCCGCCTGGGACTAGAGTGGCCTGCAGTTGGAACTTGGGGTGGCTCAGGCCACGCCACCTGGCACTGCAGGGCTGGGGGCACTGGGGCCACGCCGCCTGCCCAGCACTGGGGCTGGGGACACCAGAGCCACACCACCCGCCCAGTGTTCTGGGGTTGGGGGCGCTAGGGCCATGCTGCCGGCCCAGAGCTCCAGCACTGGGGGCACTCGGGCAGCTTGGGGCTGGGGGACTGGCTGGGCCTTGGGCAGAAGGGGTGGAGCCAGGGGCTAACCTCCGCCATCAGGTGGTTCATGTGCCACCCATGCCCTATTCCCCACAATCATTCTGCTCTGGCAGTCTTAATGGCCTGTTTTGTTAGGCCTTAGAGATCTAGAACCCAGGCCTATAGAGCAATCAGGCAGTAGACAGCTCCAGGCTGCCACACAGCAGCACTTGTAACCAATTTGTGCTCCACTTTCCATGACCGGCTGTGGACACAGCCCATGGGATGTTCTGCCTTAAGGGTTTGACAGACAGCAGCCTCATGGCTCCTGATCGGCTCCCTGCCCTATATAAACCCAAGGGGCATTCCAGGAAGTGTCCAGGCAACCGTGTGGATCTTCTGTAGCCACCATAACTGGTCTTTGGTCTTGAATTTCTGGCTTGACATCAGCTTGATTTGGACTTTGCCTCCTGACTCAGACCCTGAAACTTGACTTGGACTCTGACCCTTGGTATTGACCCTGACCTGGACCTGACTATGAACTCCTCTGCTACTCCCAGCCTCAGATTTTCCCTTGCTCTGACCCTTGGCTCTGACTGCCTTTGTTAGGATCCTGGTATCGCTGGTAAATAGTATCAATGGCCAATGAGGGTCTGGCTGGAGAATCTTGCCTACATGCTCGGGGTTCTACTGATCGCCATATTTGGGATCGGGAAGGAATTTTCCTCCAGGTAGATTGGCAGAGGCCCTGGAGGTTTTTCACCTTCCTCCGCAGCATGGGGCGGGGGTCGCTAGCTGGAGGATTCTCTACGACTTGAAGTCTTTAAACCACAGGATTTGGGGACTTCAACAGCAGAGTCAAGGGAAAGGGGGTGGGTCAGCTTTTGTGGCCTGCATCATGCGGGAGGTCAGACTAGATGATCATAATGGTCCCTACTGACCTTAAAGTCTATGAGTCTATGTTTGTTCTTTTTTCCTCACTCCTATCTCCATGCCTTTTTCCCCTGTTGCTTCTATGCATGGAAAATCATCCCAGTCCTGGGTTTGCAAGGTCATCACTATATCTCCTCATTTAAATCCCTTCCAAATATTCACTTTTTCTGTGCTGCACACAAAAGCTCTACAGAGAAATGTGGGATGGAAATAACTTGTCAGTTCTTTCCTAGTTTGTCCTTCCTTCTTTAGGCCCGTCTGCCTAGACCAGGGATCGGCAACCTTTGGCACGTGGCCCGCCAGGGTAAGCCCCCTGGTGGGCCGGGCCAGTTTGTTTACCTGCCACGTCTGCAGGTTTGGCCGATCACAGCTCCGACTGGCTGTGGTTCACCGCTTCAGGCCAATGGGGGCTGCAGGAAGCGGCGCGGGCCGAGGGATGTGCTGGCCGCCACTTCCCGCAGCCCCCTTTGGCCTGGAGTGGCGAACCGTGGTCAGTGGGAGCTGTGATCGGCCGAATCTGCAGACGCGGCAGGTAAACAAACCAGCCCTGCCCGCCAGGGGGCTTACCCTGGCGGACCGCAGGTTGCCGATCCCTGGCTTAGACTGTAAGCTCTTCTGGGTAGCTGCTGTCTTTATCTGTTGTGCATAGTAAGAAGTATATTATTGGTATTAAACAAGTAATAATGTTAATATTAAAAATTAGGCTTTGTCCATGCATGAAAATGTATTCAGAATAAATTAAGATGTGAGTTTAAAGCTGATTAACTATTCCTATGTAACTCTTCTGCCCATCTAAGTTGGCAGCAACAAGGGCCGGGTTCTGTATCTAGGGGTTCCGTTTCAATAACGCAATGCAAAACCGGCTCGAGCCCCCACCCAGTGACCTGGGACAATTACATACCACCCCCTGGGTGCCTCTATGAGGCAATACTTCCCCTCTCGCAAGCACGGAGTCTGAGTGTAGCAGAAAATGTTTAATAACATGAGGTAAATGACATCAGCATTAAATTGGAAAAACACCACAAACAGGATTCATAACACAAACCATGAGCAAAAGACCCACCCCAGCAAATTGGGCTTTGTCCTTTCCCTTTGGTAGTTGAATCCAGCAACCCAAAAATCACCCAGAGTCCCCGAAGTCCAACACCCCCAAAGTCTCTTGGGTCCAGCAACCACCCAAAGTCCCAAAAGTCCAAGAACCCCCAAAGTCTCTGTCCCTGGTCAGTGCAGCCCCAGAGTAAAAGGGTGGCACACAGGGTGTTAAGGGGCACCTTACGTGATCCGAGGCCAGCCAGCCATCTCTCCGTGGGGTTCCACCACAGCCTTCACCACGAGCCAGTCCACTTCCTGCCGTCCCACAAACTGCTCTGCTCTACGAGCTGCTCCGCTCACCGACCTGTGAGTCGCTCCAGCCGTCCCCGCAAACGGCTCTGCTCCGCTCACCAACCTGTGAGCCACTCCAGCCGTCCCCACAAACAGCTCCGCTTGCCGTTCCTTGGGCTGCTCCAACCATCCCCGCAAATTGCTCCACCAGCTGCTTAGCAATATAGCTTCAGACACCCCCACTAGTTAACACAGCACTCAGTGATCTCAGCTCTTAATAACTTTAGCTCTTTTGTGATTTCAGCTCATAGTAGGGGAGCCCCAGTGCTGGTACACCATTAGCCCAAAGTGAATTCAGCTCAGCAGCCTGTAACTAGACTCCCAATAGAATCAAAGGTGGCTCTAACATTCAACAGTGGAGAGAGGCAGTGGTGCAATTGGTGTTTCAAGCTCTCAAATAAAAAGAGGGGCAGCATACATTCCAGTTCCATCCCCTCTCTCTCAATTCAGTGGGTTTTGTAACCCATGCCCCTTGTCAAGCAAGTGCTACTTAGGTAATGGTGAGTCCTTCTGTCATACAACAGTTCCACTGGCCTTGATTCACAGAATCAGGGTAACAAAACTTTATTTTTCCTGCCCCAATAACAGAGAAACTGGGGATCCCACACCAGCCAAAGTAACCACTTTCAGTTGCTGTTGTTTCGTGCCAGGCGGGTGGGTGTGCCTATGCAAACAAGATCAGCCCCGGGAGTTCTTTTCCACACTCGCCATAATTCACCACCAGATGTCAGGGTAGAGCTCATCCTGACCCTGATTACACCTAATTAAATCCATATGTGGCTGCTCTTATTCCAGAATAAAAGTGCCTTATTCTGAATTATCTTAATCCATTTAAACTAACTGGAGGACAGGGGAAGGTGCTGGTGCTCTTATTCCATAATAAGAGTGTCCACACATTGAGTTTGTCACCATGCCTGCGTGGGTCACATAAGAACAGCCATACTCGGTCACACCAAAGATCCATCTCGCCCAGTATCCTGTCATCCAACAGTGTCCAGTGCCAGGTGCCCTAGAGGGAATGAACAGAACAGGTAATCATCAAGTGATCCATCCCATCGCCCATTTCCTGCTTCTGGCAAAAGAGGCTAGGGACTTGGTCCCTGCCCATCCTGGCTAATAGCCATTGATGGACCTATCCTCCATGAATTTATCTAGTTCTTTTTTGAATCCTGTTATAGTCTTGGCCTTCATAACATCCTCTGGCAAGAAGTCTTACAGGTTGACTGTGCGTTGTGTGAAAAAATACTTCCTTTTATTTGTTTTAATCCTGCTGCCTATTAATTTCATTTGGTGGCCACCAGTTCTTGTGTAATGAGGAGTAAATAACACTTCCTTACTTACTTTCTCCACACCAGTCATGATTTTATAGATCTCTATCATATTCCCCCCGCCCCTAGTCGTCTCTTTTCCAAGCTGAAAAGTCCCAGTCTTATTAATCTCTCATACAGCAGCCATTCCATAATCCTAATAATTTTTGTTGCCCTTTTCTGAATCTTTTCCAAATCCAATATATCTTTTTTGAGTATCTTTTTTGACCACATCTGCACGTAGTATTCAAGATGTGAGCATACCATGGATTTATATAGAGGCAATATGATATTTTCTGTTTTATTATCTATTCCTTTCCTAATGATGCCCAACATTCTGTTCGCTTTTTTGACTGCCGCTTCACATTGAGTGGATGTTTTCAGAGAACTACCCACAATGACTCCACTTTCTTGAGTGGTAACAGCCAATTTAGACCCCATCATTTTATATATATAGTTGGGATTATGTTTTCCAATGTGCTATTCTCACAACTGAGAACAACAAATTTAGGACAAGCTGCTGGGAAAAAGGGCAGACACCTCCCCAAACCAGTGGTTATTCTTCCATGAGATATATCAATCCGGCAACAAAAGTAAACTTCTGTCTCACCACATTGGCTAACAAGAAGTCAGAAATGCAGCCTCTTTAGATATTCCAGTCCAGGATTCAACACCCAGACACTAGACTTAATGATGAGTGGTTATTTAAAGCCAATTTCATCAAACAAAAGGGTTCTTCTGATCCCAAAGGACCAGCCACATCCTCAGGTCAATATATAACTCAGATCTTACCCAATCATCACGGTGTTGCTAATCTTTTAGTATCTAATATCTAAAGGTTTATTTATAAAGAAAGAAAGGTGAGAATTAAAATTGGCTAAAGGAGTCAAATACATACAACAATTGCAAAGTTCTTGGTTCAGGCTTGTAGCAGTGATGGAATAAACTGCTGGCTTATTAAGTGTCTGGTTGCTTCCAAATCATTGGAAAGTTCTCAGTCCCTTGGTTAGAATGCTCCCATTAGTATAAGTTCATAGTTCAAAGGTTTGAACAGGAAAGAAGCAATTTTTATAACTTCTGCCAAGTGAAGGGAAACCCATTCTTCTCACTGTGGAAAATTACAGGGAACAAGATAGTGTTTGGAGTTATGTGGGCAAGTCACATGTCCATGCATGCTTCGCTTAGTCATAATAGAAGCCATTACCCATACTCTAGTTAGCAGGTTCACAGGAAAGTCCATCAGGTGTGTGTTTATGTGAGTAGTCCCATGGAAATTGGATTGCACGGGTGAATAAAGTTATGTATATGCTTAATTGTTCTCAGGATCAACAAAAAAACCTTCAAAAACAGACTTCAATGAGAAACTGCAGAGCTACAATTCATTTGCAAATTTAACACCATTAATTTGGGCTTGAATAGGGACTGGGAGTGGCTGGCTCACTGTAAAAGCAATTTCCCCTCTCTTATCTAGGCACAGCTACTGTATAGTGGCTTACACCCAGCAAAGCAAGTACTTTATGCAGCTGAATTGTTCCTATAACTTCAATGGGACTTAAACACATGCATAACTTCATTCATGTGACAAGTTTTTGCAGTATGATGGTCTATGTGCTTAGCAGTAATTCCTGTACTACCTTAAATGTTAGATACTGCCTACTAAAAAAAGCTTTCCTGGATGAAGGTGAGAAAGTTATACTTCCCCCTCCCTCCCCCCCTTAATTATGTTACAGAAGAGCAAAACTCTGGCAGATGGTCTGTTTGCAGCTAGAGGATATTAAAAGGAAGAAAGGAATTGATCCTCTACCCTGAGTTATGATAGTTATGAGGATTAATTACTAAGCATGGCCAAGGTATTATTTTCCTGTTTGTTCTTAAATAAACATTAAGAAACTTTGTCTTTGCCCTTGCACATACAATTTATTGTTAATTTCATAACATTTAATTGAATATAGAGTGTAAAATATTAATGACCAATCACCTGGTTTCAATTGCTTTCTTATCCTTTCAAACCAGAGTTTCTATAAACTTAATGTCTGGATAAAGTGTGTTTATAACCCGTCACAAGCAAGATAAATGTATCACAAGAGTTGGAATACTTACAAAGCCATCTGAAGGGTTTACCTTTTGGCTGTGTGAGTTACATTTTACATAGAGTGGGACATTCTGGCCTAATTCATATCTAATGCAACCCCACTAAAATCTGCAATAGCTGCTGTGCACTGAAATGTACTAGAATTTTAGAACCTAATCCATCAAACACATATGTTAGTAGCTTTGCTCATTGAGGCATCTCACTGAATGTAATGACCCTGCTCACACAAGCAAAGTTATCTGCATGCTTAAGTGATTACAGGCACAGGTCCATAAGGTTTGAATTCCCCCCCCGAGGTACTGAGCACCTACAGTTCCCACTGATTCTCACTGGAGTTGTAGATGGTTGGATCTTCTGAAAATCAAACCCTTAGCATGTACCAGCTGCAACATAATATATGTGTTTTGCCATGAATTATAAGAAACCTATTCAAGTGGAAGCATGACTCACCTCATTAACTGCCAGAGGTGAGCTAAACAATCTGGCTGTTTTATTTTAACTTCGTCAGCTGAGTAGGTAAAGTGTGGAAAACTTTATATATGACAATGACCATTTGGGGATATTTACCTTTACTAGCCTTCAATCTACGTACAGCTTCTGTTTTGAAATCAAAGCCCACCTTATCTTGTCCCAAGAGCCTTCACTTCACAGGAAGCCGCAGCACTTACAAGTGGAAACTTTTCAGATCATATGGAATTGTTGGATTTTTAAAATCCTTGACATTAATACTAATTGATTTACTGTAGTTATCTGAATAAAGTCACATCCTTAGCTACCAGATCAAGTGTACCCCTGGTGTAACTTCATTGAAGGTAGAGTCATACCACGAATTATTTTGGCACATAAGGTGTTTGCATTTTTTATAACAGTGTTCACTCAGCATGCCTGTTGAACATGTTGATTACAAGATCTGACAGCAGGGCCGGCTCCAGGCACCAGCAAAGAAAGCAGGTGCTTGGGGCAGTCAATGGAAAGGGGCAGCATGTCCGCATCTTCGGCAGCAATTCGGCAGCGAGTCCCTCGGTCCCTCTCGGAGCGAAGGACCCACTGCCGAATTGCTGCCGAAGAATGAAGAGCTGCCGCTGAAGTGCCGCCAATTGCGGCACTTTTTCTTTTTTTCTTTTCCTCCGCTTCGCCGCTTGGGGTGGCAAAAAAGCTGGAGTCAGCCCTGTCTGACAGAGAGGGGCTATACCCTACTTTAATGAAACTCACAGCTGATACTAAATTGGGAAGAGGTAGAACACAAGGAGAGAAGGAAGATTAAGAGACCTAGAGAGATTACACTGGTCTACAATTTTTGAGAAGTCATCTGCTTCAGAGATAAAATGTGCTATTTATTATGTATTTTGATGTGCTGAATTCAAGTATGAGAATTAAAACAACTGATTGGCTACTGTTTCTAAGTTATTTAAGTTTTTACATTTTATGTCTATGTATATTGTGTAGATAGTAGAGTTTTAATCATAAATTGTAAACCTAGGTCCTTTCATGTGTTTATGGTTGCTTTACATGATAATATTTCACCTGTCCTGTTTATGTAACACTTTAAAAATCAGCACAAGGCTTATATAAATAAAATTTATTATGAAACAAAAGGCAAAAAACTATTATGTACATAATTTAGTCCTATTGAGTATCTACTCGGCGCTTCTTGGCTTGTCTCTTGTATTCATTAAATGGAGCATCTCTTGTCACCGTCCAGCAATAGTCTGCAAGATCACCTTCCATGAAGAAGAATGGGACAAGATCCTTTTGACAGTCACGGAACATGGAAACCCTAACATCACCTGCCAGGAGATTCCACTGCTGTAGTCTGGAGCCCAACAGCTCTGCCTTACTCTTGGGTAGTTCCAAATCCCTGACAAGGTCATTCAGTTCACCTTGTGTTATGAGGTGTGGTTCAGAGGAGGAGGATGGGAGAAAATGTGGGTCCTGTGACATTGATGGTTCAGGACCAGAAGTTTCATCCTCTTCCTCTTCCTCGTCTGACTCAAATGAGAATGATTCTGGTGCATCAGGAACCGGCAGTCCTTCTCCGTGGGGTACTGGGCGTATAGCTGATGGAATGTTTGGATAGTGCACAGTCCACTTTTTCTTCTTTGACACACCTTTCCCAACTGGAGGCACCATGCAGAAGTAACAATTGCTGATATGATCTGTTGGCTTTCTCCAAATCATTGGCACCGCAAAAGGCATAGATTTCCTTTTCCTGTTCAACCACTGGCGAAGATTTGTTGCACAAATGTTGCAGCAGATGTGTGGGGCCCACCTCTTGTCCTGATCTCCAATTTTGCAGCCAAAATAAAGGTGATAGGCTTTCTTAACCATAGTGGTTATACTGCACTTTTGTGATGCAAAAGTCACTTCACCACAAACATAGCAGAAGTTATCTGTACTCTTCACACAAGTACGAGGCATCTCTGCTCACTTTGGCTAAACAGAAATGTGTCCCTTTGCAAAATCAAACACTGACAAATAAGAGAGCACGACACTGTATGATTTCTAGAGCCGATATAGGGCAATTTGTTCAGCAGAGTGATGTAAGCTTCGTTATGATTACATCATCCATGACTTCTAGGAATAACATGATGCAATTCAGATCATGTATGACGCAATACCAGCTTCAGATTGCATCATTCATTGTTTTGCCTAAAAAGCAAATACTGTCCAAACCCAGACATAGATTTATTCATAGATCCAGTCAAAGATGTATTTTAGTCATTTCTGGTTTAAATTGAGATCCCTTCCCTTTATAACTCACTTAACCTCCGCCATTCCCAAGTCAAGGGTCGTATATACTGACTCAATAGCATATCTTGAAAACTAGAGCCAATCAACAATTTTAAGCATCATTTTCATTCTCAGTGACCCAGAATTAGTAAAGTTTGACTACATTTATTTCAGAAGCATTTTGGCTGTGGAGCAGTGTTAGTAATGGGCTGAAAGTGAATTTAACATGGGAGTGGAGGTAACCACCACTGGGATGGAGAAACTTAGAAAGTATTAAACCTGACAGAATGATAAGGGTTGCAAGTTACGTATGAATTTCCAATGGGATGTGTGCACAAAAAGGCTAATGCAGATTTGGGCTGCGTAACATTTCCCAGGTCAACAAGGTAATATCCTTTTCCCTCTGATACTGGTGTGCATGCACCTACAATATAGTAACAAATTTGATATTGATCAGAGAACATCAACAAAGATTATCTGATTTAGGAAAAAAGACTCAAAAGGTAAAATAAGAATATTAGCTAGGCAACAATGAACACTAAAGGATACCAATCTACAAACAATTAAAGAATGTTAATGCCAAGGATGTGGATTTATTTATTTAAATACATGGGCATGTGAACTGATGATATAAGAGGGGAAACTTAGGCTGAGTATCAGGAAGAATTTCCTGAGGTGACAGGTACATGGCTCTGGAGTAGTCTTCTAAGGGGCATGTAAGTCTATGTCTTACAGCAAAAAAACTTCAGGACCAGACTTCAAAGAGGAACTGCTGAGCTTCAGTTCATTTGCAAATTTGACACCATCAGATCAGGATTAAACAAAGACTGTGAATGGCTAGCCAACTACAAAAGCAGTTTCTCCTCCCTTGGTGTTCACACCTCAACTGCTAGAAAAGGGCCTCACCCTCCCTGATTGAACTAACCTTGTTATCTCCAGGCTGATTCTTGCCTGCATATTTATACCTGCCTCTGGAAATTTCCATTACATGCGCCTGACGAAGTGCATATTCACCACGAAAGCTTATGCTCCAATACATCTGTTAGTCTTTAAGGTGCCACAGGACTCTTTGTTGCTTTTTACAGATCCAGACTAACACGGCTACCCCTCTAATACTATGTCTATATACTGTATAAGCTAGGGGGGTAATTCCTCAACTCATGTACACATACTCATTCTTGCTGTCCTTGATGAGAGCTAGTGTGAGTATGTGTACACAAGCAGCCCTAGACCAGAGAACACTAGAATATCTCCAGTAGGGAACAATCCTGGATCTAACTTCTAACAGATTTTTCCCCATCTCTGTTCTATTTATCACTATAAAACGGGGGGAAAGAAAATAGTGACTTGGTCCTAAACACTTTTTTTCCCCAATCAGAGATTGTTTTTAAATTTCCATTATCTGCCCTCCTGGTCAATTTTCTGAAAGAAGGCAGTAAGTGCAATGACCTATTTCCCGTTCAATGCTAAACTAAAACCAGCCTACCCAGATTTGATTTTTTATAAATGTGCACAATACATTGGATAGCTGTACCAGGTTTCTCAAGCAGTGTAGCTCAAGACTTCTTCAGCAGCAGAGAAAGCATGAACCAAAATCCCCTGGCACCAGGTTGTAATGTTCTCTTGTTTTCCCACTAAAAGTTGTCCATTATATTTGCTGAACTCCTAAAATTCCCCATTTTCACCCCCCTCCTGGACACAGCCACCAGCTTTCTAGTCAAGAAGCATCTAATTGGATTCCCTCACTGCTCATTACTCAGACTTCAGTGGGAGTCAGTTCAGACCCTGTCGGAGACTTTCCATTGATTTCAGTAGGAGTTGAATCAGATGTTCAGCTACTGGTGAGGTTGTAGACTGATGCAAGGCACTCCTCATCTCTTTCCAGTCTTCACTTCTGATCCTAATCTGTTGTGTAGTGTAGGATCTGGTCAGGAATTTTTTTTATGAAACAGTTTTTCACTGAAATCAAAACTTTCATGGGAGCATACCAGTTTCAATTAAAGACTTCTCAAGTCTGGGATGGTAGGGGGAGGGTGTGTTCCTGCACCTTCCCAAACCAGGCAATAGCTCAGTGGTACCCAGATCTCCCACATCCCAAGAGAGTGCCCTAACCATGGGGCTATTGGCTACTCTGGGTTGGGGTCTCCCCCTCTAGTTATTCATCAAAATAACTTGGTTTTGTTTTGTCCTAATGGAAAATGGAGACATTTTCATGGTATGGGAAAATCATTTCCCATCCATCTCTATTGCTGTGCACTTTGAAACAGCTGCTGTGTTTCACTGCAGAGTTATATGAAGTAATTCCGATATATCCCTCCTAGAGATGGCATGGGTTTTCGTTAGTTAGAACAAGGCTGCAATAGGAAGGTGAAGTTGGATGGGCAGGGATGGTGTCCCTAGCCTCTGTTTGCCAAAAGCTGGGAATGGCTGACAGGGCTTGATCACTTGATGATTACCTGTTCTGTTCATTCCCTCTGGGACACCTGGCATTGCCCACAGTCGGAAGACAGGATACTGGGCTAAATGGACGTTTGGTCTGACCCAGTATGACCGTTCTTATGTTCTTACATTCTTGCTTATTTATTTATTCTCATTTGCCACACTGGCTGTGTGGCACAGTCACTGTTTATTTTGTTCAGTAAGACCAAGATATTTAATTTCACAGTTATACACAAGGAAACTTGTTTTCATCTCTGCCAGCTTGTTCCAGGAACTGCCACAGGATGACAAAGATATTAATGTTTACACAGATCAAGATGTGTATTTTGACTTAAAATTAAGAATCTACCCACAATGACCTTATATAATGTGAATGAATCAAAACTCATTTCCTTTTTGCTGTGTTTACCAGTACTCTACATACTGTTCTAATATTAGTTACTAGTCACCCAACTACATTCCTTTTAATCATCATCTATACAATAGGTCACACACCTGTCATGTGCAGTTTTCTTACTTACCCTCACAGAAGAAATTAGGTTGTACTAAAAAAACAAGGAGTCTGGTGGCACCTTAAAGACTAACAGATTTTATTTAGGCATAAGCTTTCGTGGGTAAAAAAACCCCACTTCTTCAGATGCATGGAGTGAAAATTACAGATGCAGGCATAAATATACTGACACATGAAGAGAAGGAAGTTACCTCACAAGTGGAGAACCAGTGTTGACAAGGTCAATTCAGTCAGGGTGGATGTGGTCCACTCCCAATTGTAGTCCACCCTGACTGTTGTGGAGATAAAACCCCTTATGTTTGAATTATTTCCTATAACTGAATACCATATTAGTATACAATTACTGCACATGCCATTTAGAAAACAAAAGAAATCTCGAAGTAAGTTCTTTAATCAAACCAAACAGATCTTATACAGACATGACAATGTGGAGAGAATGGGATATTAATATCAAAGGTCACCTTCAAAAAATGTGAAGATGTTTACGGAACAGCATGGAATGATCAGCTTCTTTGTGCACAGCTTACTGTAGCACTACTCAGAGAGCCACTCTGCAGACAGCAAATTACTGTTCACCAGCAGACACACGCTGGCAGCTCTCACCTGAACAGGAATGCTGTTGGAACAGCATTGTTAGGGTGACAGAATACAAGTCAAATCTTTCCCCCTATTTCATTTAAAATTGCATGTGGGAGAGACCTGCTTATAGATGGAATAAAGTGTGTCGTGGTGTCTTGTAACTATTTATTATTTATTAGTTAATATTAGTCAGCCTTCTTAGATTCATTCCATTTGGGATGAAACCCAAAGGGGAAACCCTTTCAGTCTATGCTGTGATTTTAATGTTTCATGATCAGCAGAACTGAATCTCAGTGAGTGTTCTGTGAGGGAGGACCAGTGAATGTATTTTGTCATCGTAAACTGTGGTTCAGCTCTGAAAAGCGGTTCAAAAATAGCAATTTCTCACTCATCAGATCTGGCTCTCCTGTCTGTTTATGTTAGTGACAGAAATAAGCATAGGCGCCAACTCTGTGGGTGCTCAAGGGCTAGAGCACCCATGGAAAAAAAATTAGTAGGTGCTTAGCACCCACCTGTCCCTCCCCTGCCCCCAGCATCTCCTGCCTGCCAGCAGCCCCGCTGATCAACTCCTCTTCCCTTCCAGTGCCTCCTCCCCATGGCAATCAGCTGTTTCATGGCATGCAGGAGGCACTGGGAGGGAGAAGGAGCAGGGACGGGGCATGCTCAGGGGAAGGAATAGAACTGGGAGGGAAGCGGCAGGGTGGGGATGCGGGTTTGGGAGAAGGGGTGGGGTGGAGCCTGGGGCAGAGCAGGGGTTTGAGCACTCCCAGGGTCCAGAGGACACTGGCACCTGTGGAAATAAGGTCCTACTTTACTTGAGCATGTGTGTTTGCTGGATCAGGGGCTAAGTTTTTACTACTTTTGTAAGCTCAGCGGAGCTTATACAACTAAGGGAGGTTGATTTGGATTCTATTCTAGCTCACACATTAACAGAATTATTAAATGCAAGGCCAAATCCTGCATTCAGTTATGCCTATGTAACTTTGTTGTCCTCAGTTGGTCAGAAAACAAGTCGTGGGTGTGGAAATCATGATTTTTCCACCCACTATTTTTCATTATCATTTCAGGATTTTTCAAGAAGTTTTGACCACAGAGAAGTCTTCAGTGAGGACAATGGAGTTTGCACAAATGTAACTGAGGGCAGAATTGGGCCTATGCTATATTTACTAGTGGTGCGGATGCTGAGCCAGAGAGTAGTCTGTTTTTTCCCAGGCTGAGTTGATAGGGTTGGCATTTCTGAAGACTCTTAACTAAGCAAAATTGATATGGAGCCATTGAGAGACAATGTATGTTGAACCCCATACTGCAGTGTATCAGAGTAGAACTCCACTTCAAAGAGAAAAACACTGGTAATAACCACTACTCAGATGTTACATCTTTAACATTTACTATTTGGGGCTAGATTCACAAAAGGATTTAGGCACCTAACTGCCACTTGAGGTGCCTAAATCCCAGATTCAACCCCACTGGTATTCACCCTGTTCTGTTGTCCCCAAGCCCTGTAAGCATCTAAAAGTGTTCTGCACCTAAATTTTTTCAGTAAAAGTTCCCTAGGCACCTATGTTTCTGCTTCTGAGCATGCATAACACAGCCCCACGCCATGCATCCAGTTGGCTAAGCCTCAGACCTATGCATAAATTGGGAGGAACATCTATCTTCCCTGCCTAACGCATCTGCAACACCTGATCTGGTAGGCAAGTTCTAAGCTCACTTACCTGATTGGGCCCCTGTAGAGAAGCTTATACAAAACACAAGTGTGGGGGGAAGGGTAAGGAGAAAAGACCATGACAACTTCCCTCATAGCTTTGAACCCAGTGGTTAGGATCTGCCACCTCTCACTGCCCTAGCCACTGGGCTATTGGATATTCTGATCTAGGGTCTCTGTCTCTCCTGTTGAAGCTTTTCCACTGTGGATAAATAAGTCATTGGGCCAGAGAAAGAGAAAGCATGACAATGGATCTGTAACCTGGTGATTAGAGCACTTGTGTGAGAATCCCAGGATCCAGGCCCTCGGCTCCAATTAATTTTTTAAAATGTATCCACAGTGAAACAGCTTCAGCAGGAGAGAATGACAGACCCCACATGACAGTGTTCCATAGCCCAGTGGCTAGGGTACTCACCTGAGAGGTGGCAGATCCCTGTTTAAATCCCTTCCCCTCCTCATGTGGAGGGGGCACTTGAACTGGGGGTCTCCCACATCCCATGTGAGTACCCTAACCAGAGCTAAAAATTATGAGGGGGCTGTGTGCAGAAGCTCACTACAGAAGCTCTCCAGTTTGTTTATTGAACCCCAAGATCATTACACAGGTAATACAGCTTTGTTAGAGCCTGAACTTTGTCTCAGTGCAAAGATGTGTTTGCATCCATAAGTGAGATATTTGATGAAGTCCATAAGTCTTGCTGCCTCCAGAATGAAGAGTATCCAGTTTGCTATGACTGTTTGAACTCTGCTTGCAACCTAGGTAGATGAATGTAACACTCTCTGTGGAACTCAATCCCAGCTCCAGCAGGGGTTCCGGTGGTCCAGCATTGGTCCTGGGGCCGGTTTTGTTCAGTATCTTCATTAGTGATCTGGAGGATGGCATGGATGCACTCTCAGCAAGTTTGCAGATGCCACTAAACTGGGAGGAGTGGTAGATATGCTGGAGGGTAGGGATAGGATACAGAGGGACCTAGACAAATTAGAGGATTGGGCCAAAAGAAATCTGATGAGGTTCAACAAGGACAAGTGCAGAGTCCTGCACTTAGGACGGAAAAATCCCATGCACTGCTACAGACAAGGGACCGAGTGGCTAGGCAATGTGATATATGCCATCATGTGCCAGCAATGCCCCTCTGCCATAGACATTGGCCAAACCGGACAGTCCCTAAGCAAAAGAATAAACGGACACAAATCTGACATCAGGAATCATAACACTCAAAAACCAGTAGGAGAACACTTCAACCTCTCTGGCCACTCAGTAACAGACCTGAAGGTGGCAATTTTGCAACAGAAAGACTTCAAAAACAGACTCCAACGAGAAACTGCTGAGCTTGAATTGATTTGCAGATTAGATACCGATAACTCTGGCTTGAATAGAGACTGGGAATGGCTGAGTCATTACACTACTTGAATCTATTTCCTTATGATAACTATCCTTACACCTCTTGTCAACTGTCTGTAATTGACCATCTTGATTATCAATACAAAAAGTTTTTTTTCCTGCTGATATAGGTCATCTTAATTAATTAGCCTCTTAGAGCTCGTATGGCATCTTCTCTGTATGTGTGTATACACTCTTATTATATGTTCCATTCTATGCATCCGATGAAGTGGGCTGTAGCCCACGAATGCTCAAATAAATTTGTTAGTCTCTAAGGTGCCACAAGTACTCCTGTTCTTTTTACAATATTTAAAGTTATTTAAACTATTGGGATTTTAGGTAGCTGCTGGTACAGTAAGTCCTAGAACATCACCATGTAACACATGCCAAGCAGACAGAGAAAGGAAGAAAGAAGCGGACTGACCATGAGAGTTGTCCCAGCCAAGCCCTGTGCTGTGCCTCAGTTTCCCCCATCATATAAATCAAACTCTGCCCAGGGCTTTGCCTCAGTCAATCCCTTATTCAGGGGACACTATTGATCAACAACCACTAAATCAACATAAAGACATAATCCATGGCTTCTGTTTCTTCCTTACCAGTCTTATTCTTTTCCTTCCCCCTTTCGCATCAGTAAATAGCCAGCAGCCCCTCTTGGCTCACGAACTCAATGGCTCTGGTCCTTTCTCACACTGGCTTTCAGTCTCTAGTCTAGCTAATCTTTCTTGGAGAGCTAGATTCCCTAGAGGGGGGCAAGTAACTTTCTTTTTACCAGCACACGCTTGTTCCTCTTCAGCCAGGCTCAGACTGTCTGCCTCTCTGTTCTAGGATAGACACCAGCTTCCTGGAGCTTACTGACAGGAGTTCCCAACTGTTTACCTTCCCCCAGGGTTGGGGTAGGGTTGCCAACTTTCTAATTGCAGAAAACCAAACACCCTCAGGGTTGGGGTAGGGTTGCCAACTTTCTAATTGCAGAAAACCAAACACCCTTGTCCTTCCCTGAGGCCCCGCCATCACTCACTCCATCCCCCTCCCTCAGTCGCTCACTCTCCCCCTCGCTCACTTTCACTGCAAGGCACAGGCGCCAACTTTCCTTGGCACCGGTGGGTGCTCGCGCCCCCCTGACCCCTCCCCAAATCCCTGCCCCGGCCCCTTCCTCGAGCGCCGCGTTCCTCCTCCTCCCCCTCCCTCCCACTGCTTGCCACGCGAAACAGCTGGAGGGAGCGGAGAGAAGCAGGACGCGGAAGCGCGCTCAGGGGAGGAGGCAGAGGCGAGCTGAGGCGGGGTGGGGAGCTGCCAGTGGGTGCAGAGAACCCACCAATTTTTCCCCGTGGGTGCTCCAGCCCCAGAGCACCCACAGAGTTGGCACCTATGCTGCAAGGCCCAAGCAGGCACCAGGAGAAGGTCAGGAGCTGCAACAGTTTGAATGTGGGAGATGGAATGTGTGATTCAAATGCCCTTCACGTCACCAGGGAAAGATTCTAAACACTATTGTGAAATTAATTGCCCCCCCAAAAGAGTCCCACTCACAATGAGTTAGACTAAAGAGACTATTGCAGGAGCATGGCTTTCCTTGCCTTCAGTCCACTGTCCTGGTAGGAGATCCAGTAGTGCTACAGCCACCGACTGACTCCTTCCCTACCTGACAATCAACTGTCTAGCCAGAGGGGAAAGTGATGCTGTTCCAGGTTTAATGACTAGTTTAATTGTTTAAATGTAATGTATGCTTTAATAGACAATATATGCAATCTGGACAAATTAATGTTATGGGAATCTTAATGTTAACATTTCTTGACACTTGTTTAAATATACAAGTTTAATATTGCATTGATGTTATTTTATGAATTCATTATAGCTCTTTAATGTTAAGAAGGTGAGGTTGCATAAAATGTAATTCATGCTTCAGAAACTGACCTCTCCCTATTTTATCATCCAGCTAACCAATAGATTTTCTAGTGTTCTTTGTTTCAATTTTTTTCACCTCTACCGAGTCCCAGATTTGTGCCAAAGTAAGTTGAGGGAATGTTAGAATGTGACACACAGCGTGACCACCTGACCTTTGTTCGGTGCCCAATGTTCCACATTACACATCAAATCAATAAATATTGTCTTGTGTACACCAATAATCATGCAAAGGATTGTGCCCTGTAATACAATGTGTTATTTGTATACAAGTGTGTGTCACAAATAAAACATTGGGGAGGTGCCCTTAAAATTAAACTGTCTCCTATAATTTCCAAGTTGTCTTTTATTTGAAACATAAATGGTCTGTATATGGGCGTGAGGGAGATTACCAGGGACTAGCTCTTCTGTTTCAAGAACATCAGTCCTAGTGAAACCATGCATTCGCTGTTGCCAGACCCCTTTTGTGCAGCCTGTGGTGTTGGCACCATCAGACCATATGACCCACTTATTTTTTGCAGACTCCAGTGAGCACCACCAGTGTGAAGTGCCAGGCTTTGTGCACAGCGATATCTGGCTGCAGGCATGGGTCCTGATGTGCCCCGCTGACTGGATGGGTTACAGTGGCCACCTCAGTGGCGGAGGCCAAACTAGCCCCAGTACACTGCCCCTGGATGCACCGACAGAGACATGCCCAAAAACACATTAACCTCCATGCCCCTCCTGCAGGGAGGGACTGGCCTGCACAGCCACCTAGGCGAGCAGCTGCTGTGTCCCACTTGTGGAGAGGAGACGTGGGGTGTGTCTCTACACAGCAATTACAGCTGGCTGCCCTTTGTCCGCTGACTTTGGCTCGCTGTGGGGCAGTTTGGGCTAGCTGAACCCTAAGCTCGGAGACCCCCGAGGTGGGAGGGACTCAGAGAGCCCAAATGTCTACACAGTAGTGTTACAGCCCCAGTCCGCTGAGCCAGGCCAGCAAGGTGTTTAATTGCAGTGTAAACATACCCCAGAGAGCTCAGAGGGGCTGACATGGAGGCCCCTGGCTAGGGACTACCCAGGCCAGAAATGAGGGTTCAGGGTGTGGGTGAGGCTCTGGCTGGGGGTGTGGTCTCTGGGGTAGGGCCAGGGATGAGGGGTTTGGAATGCAGAAGGGGCTACGGGCTGGGGCAGAGGGTTTTGGAGTGTAGGAGGGTGCTTTAGCTGGGGTTGGGGTGCAGGAGAGGATAAGAGTTCCAGGCTGGGGGTGCAGGCTCTGGGGTGGGGCTAGAAATGAGGGGTTCAGGGTGCAGGAAGGGGCTCTGGGCTGGGACTGCAGGTAGGGTGACCAGATGTCCCAATTTTATAGGGACAGTCTCGATTTTTGGGTCTTTTTCCTATATAGGCTCCTATTACCCCCCACCCCCGTCCTGATTTTTCACACTTGCTGTCTGGTCACCCTAGCTGCAGGGTAGGGCCAGAGATGAGGGATTTGGGTGTAGGAGGAGGCTCCAGGCTAGGGGGTGGGGCCAAGGGGCTCAGAGTGCAAGAGGGGCCTCAGGGCTGGGGCAGGGGGTTGGGGTGCAGGCTCTGGGCAGCTCTGGCTGATGCAGTTCAAACAGGGACTCCAGGAAACACCAACCTGAAGCAGCCCCTTAGCAGCCTCATCAGCGCTGCCTTGGCATTTCTCGGGGACGGAGGAAGTCCACACAGCTCCTGGGAAGCTGCGATATGGCCCTCTGGCTCCTAGGTGAAGGAACAGCATGGGGGGCTCCATGCACTGCCCCTCCCACCCGCAGGTGCCGTCCTGAGCACTGGCTCAGCAGCTCCCATTGGCCATGGCCACAGCGCAACAGATTCACACCTGCTTCCCTACCAATAGGAGCTGCAGCACCTGCAGGCAGGGGCAATGTGCAGAGCCCCCCTGGCAGCCCCTCCACCAAGGCGTTGGAGGGACATGCACTGCTGCTTCCGGGAGCCGCGCCAAGTCGACCGCTGTGGCCAACTGGACTTTTAACAGCCCAGGCAGAGCCACCAGGGTCCCTTTTCGACCACTTGTTCCAGTCAAAAACTGAACACCAAGCAACCCTACCCCAGGGTCTCTGGCAGCCCTTTGGCAGGCCCGCCCAGAGAGGGGGGCAAGTGGGGCAATTTGCCCCAGGACCCAGGCCCTGCAGAGGCCCCCACAAAAATGTCAGAGGCTCCCCCCCCACCTCTGCTTCCCCCCATCCCCTGGTGCCTCAATGCGCCGCATCCAGGAGCAGCCCTGGACAGCGCTGCAGCAGCGTGGCTCGGGTGGGGCCCAAGATCATCCCGCTCGGAGCCGCGTGGTAAAGGGGCGGGGCTGCGAGCTCTGGTGGGCCGAGCAGCAGGAGCTCCTGGACGCGGCTCGCTGAGGCTCTGCGAGAGGGGGGAGGCGGCATGGTAAGCCCCTCTGAGCCGCGCACCTCCGACCCCCAGATCCGAGACCAGCCACTCTGAACCGGACACCCCCGACCCCATCCCCCCCACAGCCCTGACCCCAGCTCTGAGCCCAGCCCCTCTGAGCTGGGCACCCCCCGACCCAGAGCCCAGCTCCCCACCCAGCTCTGGGCAACAGTAGCACCACCCCCAGGCAGCGACAGCCCATTGGCATCAACCATCAGCATCACCTAGCGACAGCCCATTATGTAATTGCAAATGTATACATACCATTAAAGCATTTAATGTTTTTAAATAATGTATTTTGTGTATTTTCAAATTATTAAAAATTAATTTTTGAATGTATTTCACTGATTATTTATTACATTTCCAAATACATGTTACTATAGTATTGCAACTTTTTTTTATGGGAAGGGGCCCCCAAAATTGATTTGCCCCAGGCTCCCTGAATCCTCTGGGCAGCCCTGCCCTTTGGAGGCCCTTATTGTGAACCCGAGTCCTCCTTCAGGGTTTGTTCCCCCTGCAGAGGCCTATTTTTCCCCTCTTGTAGGTTCCTCATTCCTGCACAGCCACAGAACTTACCTGGAGAGAGCTCCTCTTTGCCTAGGGCAACTTCCTTGTTATACTTTCCAACAGCCTCCTCCTACCACAGCCGCTCCACCGCTAATCAGCTAGAGGGACATCACTGGAACCTGATTGCTCCCAGGTGTAGCCACCTGGTCATCATGAGCCAATTAGGCCCCAATTCTCCTGAAGGTCATGAAGAACATTGCAGGGCCAGTCATGCTAATGCGGAAGGCCAGTGTTCTTCCAAAAACCATGCTCCAACTCAGTTAATCCCTAGTGGTTGGAGCCAGGAGCCAGTCATCAAGTCTCATAGGGTATGGTTACACTGCAACATAAGCCCAGGGTTAGAACTTGAGTTAGCAGACTCTGGGTTTGTTAACCTAAGGCTTGAGTGTCTACACTCATTTGTAAGCCCAGGTTAGGAATTGTTGAACTATGGAAGGAGGGATAGCTCAGTGGTTTGAGCATTGGCCTGCTAAACCCAGGGTTGTGAGCTCAATCCTTGAGGGGGCCACTTGGGGATCTGGGGCAAAAATCAGTACTTGGTCCTGCTAGTGAGGGCAGGGAGCTGGACTCAATGACCTTTTAAGGTCCCTTCCAGTTCTAGGAGATGGGATATCTCCATTAATTTAATTTAATTTAATTTAATTTAATGGGTCCCAACCTGGGGCTTCAGCAGCTACACTGAATTATGCAGGCCCGAGTTCAACCACCCATATCCCAGACTTCCTATCACTCTCCCGAAATGTGGCTGCTCTAGCCCTTTGTTCATGGTGCAGTGTGGAAAATCTTGACTGTCCAGAGGACCAAGAAAGTCAGATCATGGGATTGTGGAATACTTTTGGCAGACTCCCCAGATCACGAGTAGAGCGGCGCTGCATCTACACTGCAAAGCAATAGGGCTTGAACCCTGGGTTCCTGCTTAACTCCTTCCCCATGGGGTCCTTGGATCTAGGTCTGAGCCCTGCGTTAGCATGATGTATGTAGACAGGAGAGGGATTAGGCTTGAGTCTGAGTTCTAATCCTGGGCTTACAATGCAGTGTAGACATAACCTTAGGAGGGCTATTAACAGCTCTGCCACTGACTTTGTTCTGTGACCAGGGCAAGTCTCACTTTACCGATTTGTAAAATGGGTTGATAATGCTTTCCTGCCTCAAATGTATGTTTGTGACGCACCTAAAATTTGAGACGGAACAAAGCTTTAGACATGTACAGCTATCTTTAACCACTGAAATAAATGGTTTCATTTTCAAAGGTCATGAGCAGCCGCAATTGCCAGTGACGTCAATGTGCTATCTGAAAGGCTGGCTGGCCCTCTGCACAGAGGCAAGTTTCATATTAGAACTTCAGAGAGATGTTGCATTTCTGCCCCTCGTCCAAGGGTTGGTGTAAGTCTACCAGGATGTCTACAGCCATAGTCGCTATACTATGCGGTGTCCCTCACCGCTGGTCATTCACCACCCTGATTGATCCAATTTTTATTCCATCACACTAAACATCAGACAAAAAGTCCTTCACATTTACCATCAATGTCTCCCAGTTACGCATGATTATTCAATCTTGAGACACCTTATCAGTTTAGTTTATCTGTAGAACTATGGAAGCCACTTGGGAACCAAAATGGCAGAAAACTGGACTTTGGTCTGAATTAATTCGTGTAAGGGGATCCCCTCCACCACCACCACCCCCCTGCAATTATTGGCAATAGAAATTCTCTGGCTAATGGGAATTCCATGGCTATTTCTCAGTTCACTGCACTGAATATGGGCCCTAAGTAACAAAAGGGTTTATTACAAAAATGCATCTGGATATTTACACAACTTTGCTTCCACCTCAGACACTGCTGTTGTACTATGTTATGTAAGATTAGAGGATGGGTATTTTTCTGCTGGATAATTTTCTGAAATTAGATTGATTACTAAAAAAAAAAAATCTAATCATATTTTAGCGAGCACAGGAGTAATCAGATGTTCTCACTCATATCTGTAACCTCTCTGAGGAAGGGACTATCCGTTATCTGTACAGTGATAGAAATAACACTCCTACAGCGGGTTCAAGCAGCCACTGCAGTGGAGGTGGGCAAGATTTGCCTCTAATTAACCAACACCAGGGGACAAGTCAATCCCTGGATGCTGCAGCACAGGGAGTGCACAAGACTCCTCATTGACTACACCATCACCTAATACAGTAGCTGTAGAACTTCCCTAGCCCAGGGCACTATGGGTTGCCTTCGCCTTAGAACTGAAGGGCCAGTGTACAGCATATTTCACTTCCAGTCCCTGTACAGGATGAGTGATCCACTAGAGTTGGGTGAAGTGGCAGCTAGAGGAGAAAGGAAGAGGCTTGGAAGGAGAAGGATCGGAAGTGGCAAGTAGAAGTCTGGAGCAGCAAATGGGGCTAGAAAAGTCAACTGGGAGACTGTTTGGATCAGATGAGAAATGTAGCTTGGAGGCCAGAGGGGATTCAGGTGGAGCAGAAACTGTATTGAGGAGATCGTGTGGAGGCAGTCTGGAAGCTAGAGTCCATTGAACTGGGATGATGGTGAACTGGGAGCATTAGAGGAAAGAGAGGCTCAAAAGGGAGCTAGACAGGACACTGGGCTGCTGTGAGGTAGGAGAAAGGGTAGTGAGACAGGGAGGGGAAATCAAGGAGGCTTGGGAGGAGCTGGGAGGTAGCATTGTAGCAAGAGGACCAGACTAGACTGGGAAACCTTGGATGGAATATAGAGGCAGCTGCCCAAAAGGGAGTTCAGCAGTGCCAGAGGGTGACAATCCCAAACTCTTCAGAGAATATGTGGCTTCATTTTGGCAAGAATAAAATTAAGTGCTCAAATCAGGCTTTTAAAGCCATTCAGGTGACCTTTAAAATGTCTTTATTTAGTATTATGAAGCCTATTCACTTATTGTGTTCATCACTCGGACCCCGACCCTCCCTCCCCCCCGCACACTTGGGGCATTTTTTTCCATTATGCAAAGCATTTCAGCTCACCTTCAGACAACATATGGCTGTTGTACTGGGTGGTCACTGTGAGGATTCTCTCTTCCTTCATGTCCCCTCTTGTTTAGAGGATTTCCCTGGTGGCTGAGTCAAATAATGGATGCCACTTAAGGCCAGCTGCTTCCCATGGAAAGTTCCACGTGTTGTTGTACTTGATACTAAAGTGTTTTTCAGATACAGTTTGCCCAAGGTGGCCCAGATTAATCCCTGAGACAGGGCACATCCCAGTGCAGGGACCCTGATGGCAAAGCAGCGTGCACCTGCAGTACCCTGGAGATGATAGAGGCCAACTCATCCCCCTGGTGCAGGCAATGCTCCCTATACCAGGCATACTCCATAGCAGAGACTTACAGCTGCTTTGCAGTCATTTTACACTGGCAGAACTAGTGCAAAGTGTTTGCAGGGTGCCCAGGCCATGAATTCCCCCTGTTGTGTCCTTATTTATTCTGATGACAACCTCAAAAGAAACACATCTTCTTGACCCCAAGGCTAAATTACTGTAATTTCCCCTTTCCAGTCTCCTTAGCAGGGCTTCTCCATCCCTTAAGGCTGATCTACATACAAACTTGCACTGAAATAACTAAATCTGTTAATTCACACCTTTCGCTAGTTAAGTCCAGGTGTGTGTCTTTTTTTTTAAAGCCAATAGCAATTTTGGTCAGATGGCTCAGTTTAGTCCTATTTCTTAAGCTTCACCTTGAAAGGTGTTTTGTACTCATGCTAATCACTGTCATGCATTAGGCTTTGTGTATACAAGAAAATTTGCATTGATAAAACAATTGGTTTTGAAGTTGTCTAGTCAGACTGGTACAAATGCCCTGTTTAGATGCACTTAAATCAGTTTACTCCTTGGTTAAATTGGTATAAATTGTTTCAAGATATTACCAAATTAACCCTCCCTTAAATCAAATTACCTTAAACTAGTTTCAGTCTATCTAGAGCACATCCAGCTATTCGTGTCATCTTAATGTGGTAGAAAAAGGCTAAATGGCCAATGGGGAATAAAAAAAACTTTAAAGACACTAGGGGGCGCTTTTAGATAAGGAATCAAACATATGTGATCGACTGAACCTAACACTCTTGTTTTAAAAAGTGACAATGTGGTAGAGTATCAACTCATTTGTAGTTGATGTCCTGATTTTATAGGGACAGTCCCGATTTTGGGGTCTTTTTCTTATATAGGCTCCTATTACCCCCACCCCCTGTCCCGATTTTTCACACTTGCTGTCTGGTCACCCTATTTGTAGGGAGAATTCATGGGCTTGCAGTTGCATCATGAAGAGGGGGCTTCCAGGTTTTTTTAGCTCTTTTATCAATGTTTCATGTGATCAATGGCTGGGACTTCTCACACAATTAAGTCACTCATGTAGGTATTTGCAGGATTGGACTCTAAGGGTATGTCTATACTACCCACCGGATCAGTGGGCAGCGATTAGTCCAGCAGGGATCGATTTATCGCGTCTAGTCTAGACGCGATAAATCGACCCCCCCCCCCCGAGCGCTCTCCTGTCGACTCCTGTACTCTACCACCGTGAGAGGCACAGGCAGAGTCAACAGGGGGGCAACAGCAGTCGACTCACTGCAGTGAAGACACTGCGATGAGTAGGTCTAAGTATGGCGACTTCAACTACATTATTCACATAGTTGAAGTTGCGTAACTTAGATCGATTTCCCCCCCCCACACACACACACACAGTGTAGACCAGACCTTAGCGTGGTGTTGGACTCACCTATACCAAAACCTCTTTTCCCCCAAATGCCTATAAATTCTGGTTCTATTCCCAAGCAGAGCTTTTGCCTGCCTAAAATAAGTAGGAATCAGACCTAATAATACTAAGCATTCCCATAGCACTTTTCATCCATAGATTTCATCCATACATATTGTGCTCTTCAGAAAGTTGAGTAAGCATTATTCCTGTTTGCAATAACAAAAGAAATTGAGCTAACTCAGTATTAGCCACTCTAACGTCAATTTAAGAGCACTTAGATCACTCAGAGACTTGCCAGGTCTAGAACCTCGTAACTGTCATGTCCATTCTTTTTCCCCAATCCAATCTGACTACTCCTAAAAAAATTCAGCACCCAGATCATCTGTGATCAAGACTCGCAGTGGAGGGTTAACCAGAAACCATCGACATCTACAGTTCTTTCCTAAGAAAGAACAATCAACAGAGCAAACCCTACAGAAGGCGATGTAGAACAAGAGGACTCAAGAATTCCAGACCAACCACAGCCAGATGTTGCAACTAATGGACAGCCAGATGACCAAGTTATGCATTCACATTGTGTAATTAGAAAACAGTAGATTCAGAGATGCTTAAAGACTAATGCATACTGAACTTTAAAGATGGCATGGTAATATAAATATTGTATGTAGGAATGTAGAACTTAAAGGGGCAGGTGTAATAGAATGCTAACCTGTATCACACTGTTCAGCCACAAGGTGGCACTGTATACAATACCTTATTTAAGCTCACTACTCAGACCTGGCAGAGCATTAAAGTATCTGATGATGAACACATCTGGTGTGTATAAGCAAGCTCTGACCAGTCCATATATGGTACAAAAGTATATGACAGAGGTAGCACTAGTTTTAACAACCAATTTAGTTAAATCAGTGCAATTTTTTGTATGTAGTATAGTTCCCATAGCTGATGTTACCTTTAAAAACAACGAGGAGTCCGGTGGCACCTTAAAGACTAACAGATTTATTTGGGCATAAGCTTTTGTGGGTAAAAAAAACAAACACATTTCTTCAGATGCATGGAGTGAAAATTATAGATACAGGCACATGAAGAGAAGGGAGTTACCTCACAAGCGGAGAACCGGTATTGACAAGGCCAATTCAGTCAAGGTGGATGTGGTCCACTCCCAATAATTGATGAGGAGTGTTAATACCAAGAGTGGGGAAATTGCTTTTGTAGTGAACCAGGCACTCCCAGTCCCTATTCAAGCCCAAATTAATGGTGTTAAGTTTGCAAATGAATTGTAGCTTTGCAGTTTCTCTTTGAAGTCTGTTTTTAATGTTTTTTTGTTGAAGTATGGCTACTTTTAAATCTGTTATTGAATGTCCAGGGAGATTCAAGTGTTCTCCTACTGGCTTTTGTATGTTACCATTCCTGATGTCTGATTTGTGTCCATTTATTCTTTTACATGGAGACTGTCTGGTTTGGCCAATGTACATGGCAGAGGGGAATTGCTGGCACATGATGGCATATATCACATTAATAGATGTGCAGGTGAATGAGCCTCTGATGGTGTGTAGCTGATATGGTTGGGTAGCCTCTGATGGTGTCACTAGAGTAGATATGGGGACAGAGAAGGCAACGGGGTTTGTTACAGGGATTGGTTCCTGGGTTAGTGTTTCTGAGGTGTGGTGTGTATTTGTTGGTGAGTATTTGCTTCGGGTTGGGGGGTTGTCTGTAAGCAAGGACTGGCCTGTCTCCCAAGGTCTGTGAGAGTGAGGGATCGTTTTCCAGGATAGGTTGTAGATCAGTGGTTCTCAAACTTTTTGGTATTGGTAACCCATTTCAAACACCAAACCTCTGCGTGTGATCCCCCTTAGAAATTAAAAACACATTTTTTATATTTAACACTATGTTAAATGCTAAATTTAAACCCTATTGCTTAAAATGAATTTAGCTTTTCTCACTGCTTTTAAATTAAGACTAAAACACATTTTTATCAAATTCAATATAAATGGAAAAGTTATTTTTAAGTAGAATTTTATTTTAATACTTGGCAGCAATTAATGAACTGAAGCAGCCAAAAATCAGTGAGATTGATGATGCTGTTTATTTGACACAAGAAGTTTTATTCTTGGTGTTGTTTTAGAAAGGGCGCATCTGATGTCCTTCACATCAAGCCGGTTTCGAGACTTCATCTTTATTGTGAGAAGGCTGGAGAATCCACTCTCGCATTCGTAGGTAGTGGGAAATGGCAGAAGGACTAGCAGGGCCCATTCAGACACCAGTGGGTATTCACTTGCAACTGAGCACCAGAACTGGTTTGGAGGCAGCTGTGTGAATTTGGCTTTCACTTCATCATCATTGATCATGTCAACAAACTGTTCCTGTGTGTGAATATTGTCAGTAGGTAACCGCTCAGCTGTCACACTGAAAGGGTTCTTCACCAGGGAATGAAGTGCTTCTGGTAGTGCTGGGAAGTAGCGTGAGAACTCTTCATGAAGGGCTCTCAAATGTTCACTGCTTGCTGACTTGAAAGCACTCTCAATGTTAACATCCTCCTCCTCGCTGAATGAGAAGAGTGTCCGAAAAATGCCATATCTGTCTGTGTCCAGCTTCCTGCACTACAGATCCAACTTCATCTGGGAGGCTTTGATTTTATTAGACAGGTCTATTAATATCAAACGTTTTCCCTGACGTAACAGATTGAGATCATTAAGGCTACCAAAGGGTATGTCTTCACTATGGGATTACTCCGAATTTACAGAATTCAATTTTTGGCAACAGATTGTATAAAGTCGAGTGCATGCGGCCACACTAAGTACATTTGTTCGGCGGTGTGCGTCCATGTACCGGGGCTAGCATTGACTTCCGGAGCATTGGACTGTGGGTAGCTATCCCATAGCTATCCCATACTTCCCGCAGTCTTCCCAGCCCATTGGAATTCTGGGTTGAGTTCCCAGTGCCTGATGGGACAAAAAACTTTGTCGCTGGTGGTTCTGGGTACAGCCTCACCCCTCCATCCATGAAAGCAATGGCAGACAACCATTTCGCGCCTTTTTTCCTGGGTGAACACTGCAGATTTTATACCATGGCAAGCATGGAGCCTGCTCAGCTCAAGACAGCAGTCATGAACATTGTAAACACCTCGTGCATTCTCATGCAGTTTATGCTGAACCAGGACCTGAAAAACCAGGCGAGGAGGTGGCGGCGATGGCAGCAGAGCGACAAGAGTGATGAGGACATGGACACAGAATTCTCTCAAACCGCGGGCCCCGGCGCTTTGGAGATCATGTTGTTGATGGGCAGGTTCTATCCGTGGAACGCCGATTCTGGGCCCGGAAAACAAGCACAGACTGGGGGGACTGCATAGTGTTGCAGGTGTGGGATGATTCCCAGTGGCTGCGAAACTTTCGCATGCGTAAGGGCACTTTCATGGAACTTTGACTCGCTGTCCCCTGCCCTGAAACGCCAGAATACCAAGATGAGAGCAGCCCTCACAGTTGAGAAGCGAGTGGCAATAGCCCTGTGGAAGCTTGCAATGCCAGACAGCTACTGGTCAGTTGGGAATCAATTTGGAGTGGGCAAATCTACTGTGGGGGTTGCTGCAATGCAAGTAGCCAAAGCAATCACTGAGCTGCTGCTACCAAAGGTAGATACTCTGGGAAATGTGCAGGTCATAGTGGATGGCTTTTCTGCAATGGGATTCCCTAACTGTGGTGGGGCGATAGATGGAACCCATATCCCTATCTTGGCACCGGAGCACCAGGGCAGCCAGTACATAAAACCGCAAGGGGTACTTTTCAATGGTGCTTCAAGCACTGGTGGATCACAAGGGACGTTTCACCAACATCAACGTGGGATGGCCGGGAAGGGTTCATGACACTTGCGTCTTTAGGAACACTAGTCTGTTTAAACGGCTGCAGTAAGGGATTTACTTTCCAGACCAGAAAATAACCACTGGGGATGTTGAGATGCCTATAGTTATCCTTGGGGACCCAGCCTACCCCTTAATGACATGGCTCATGAAGCCATACACAGGCAGCCTGGACAGTAGTCAGGACCTGTTCAACTACAGGCTGAGCAAGTGCAGAATGGTGGTAGAATGTGCCTTTGGATGTTTAAAGGGTCGCTGGTGCACTTTACTGACTCGCTCAGACATCAGCCAAACCAATATTCCCATTGTTATTGCTGCTTATTGTGTGCTCCACAATCTCTGTGAGAGTAAGGGGGAGATGTTTATGGTGGGGTGGGAGGATGAGGCAAATCGCCTGGCCGCTGATTACGCGCAGCCAGACACCAGGGCGATTAGAAGAGCACACCAGGAAGCGCTGTGCATCAGAGAAGCTTTGAAAACCAGTTTCATGACTGGCCAGGCTACGGTGTGAAAGTTCTGTTTCTCCTTGATGAAAACCCGCCTCTCTCTATGTCTCTCTCTATGTCTATATTATATAAATAAAATATTGTTGTATTTAAAGTAAATAAGATTTTTAAAATATTTAAGAAGCTTCATTTAAAATAAAATTAAAATGCAGATTTTATCAATTTAGTGTGATCCTTGCCTCGGATCCTTGTCTGGGGTTCCAGCCACCAGCCCCGCTCAGCCCACTGCCGGTCTGGGGTTCCATTCACTCAGCCGGCAGCGGGCTGAGCGGGCAGGTGGCGGGCTCAGCAGGACCGGCGGGGGGCTGAGTGGCTCAGTCTGCTGCCAGTCTGGGGTGCTGGCAGCACTCAGCCTGCTGCCGGTCTGGGGTTCTGGATGCCGGCCCCTTGCCAGTGGGGGTCCCAGCCACCGGCCCTGTTCAGCCTCCTGCTGGCCTGGCTGGGCAGAACCCCAGGCTGGTAGTGGGCTGAGTGGTGCCAGTGGCCAGGACCTCAGATGGGCAGCAGCCTGAGCTGCTCAGCCCGTTGCCGGTCTGGGGTCCCGGCTGCCAGCTCCTGCCAGCCGGGATCCCCGCCACCGGCCCCCCTCAGCCAGCTACCAGCCTGGGGTTCTGTCCACCCAGGCCGGCAGGAGGCTGAGCGGGGCCGGTGGCTGGGACCCCCACTGGCAAGGGGCTGGCAGCCAGAACCCCAGACCGGCAGCAGGCTGAGTGCTGCCAGCACCCCGGATTGGCAGTGGACTGAGCGGCTCAGCCTGCCACTACTCTGGGGCTCCAGCCGCCGGCTCCTGCCAGCCGGGGTCTCAGCCACCAGCCTGTCAGCCAGCTGCCAGCTTGGGGTTCCTTGGGGGGCCCCAGGCCAGCAGCGGCCGCTGAGTGGGGCTGGCGGCCGGGACCCCAGCTGGCAACGGGGCAGCTGCCGGAACCCCAGAGCAGCGGTGGGCTGAGCCACTCAGCTTGCTGCTGCATGCCATCAAAAATCGGCTCGCGTGCCACCTTTGGCACGCACCGCAGGCTGCCGACCCCTGCCTCAGAGTGACACTTTCCAATAACAAAGTGCAAGCAGAGTACCATGTCATGTAATATGAATAACTCTTGATCAGAGTAGAAAACTAGGCTCTATTGTTAAGCTAAAATCCTGCCCTTATTATAGGGGCTCACATTATGGGGTGATAAAGCAGTGCCAACCACCCAGTAGGGTGGAGGGAAATCCTGCTGGTGCAGTGCAGGACAGGATGACTCAGGGCAACCAAGGGAGGAGGAAAACAACACATGGGTGTGCCCCTTGCTACTGCTCCCAAAAGGCGCCTCATGCGTGTCTGTCTAGCACTTGCCATACATGCCAACATATGCTCTGGGCACCTGACCACACTCCCTAGCCTTGGGGCTACAGCCTGCCAGCCAGGACGACAGCTAGTCCATTAGTCTGCTATTCTTTGTTATGATTGCATTTGTTATTCCTACAGCACCCTCCATGTACTCAGCACTTAGATAAAAGAGAGATTCCTGCTGTGGGGAAGGAGTGTCTGAACTACACCTCCATGTGCCAGTGAATCCCTCTGGACCCTGGGGGAATTCACCCACACAGAGAACAAATAAGGGTGGAGATGCCAGCCTGCCATGTGGACTTCCACCCAGAAGCTCACCTGAGTTTCTCTTGGGGTTCCCTAGGAGTTCTATTGTTGGATGGTGTAGCTAGAATTTGTTGAAGCAACTTATACCTCAGCCATTATGCCCAGGCCCCATTTTCCTGGCCAGTGTCACACTCTTTTGGGACTGCATCGGCTTCCCGTGGACCTTTAGTGGAGGAGAGTTCATTCTGCACAGCCACTACTACTTTTAATTGTGTAAAACAGAGAGATCTAATTTTTTTTAAAGATTGCTTTTATTTCATTTGGACACAGTGAGGCCTCTGGGTTGCACAGCGCCATGTTTCACAATCATTAGCACATACAGAAATGGCCATGAATCATGACGGTTAAGGCAATAGGTGGGCATGTTGGAACACAACCCGTGTCATCAATCTCCACAGGCTGTATATGAAGAAATATGAGGCCTCCCCCATAGCAATACTCCTAACATGTCAGTCAGATATCAAGTATGTGGTGCTCATGGCAGATTTATTTTTTTAATCTGTGAAGTAGCCACAATCTGTTGGTTCACCTTTGTACAAACACATTTCTGATAATCACAGATCATCTGCTAAATCAGTCTTCTGGAGGAATTAAGGGATGGGCTGGGAAGGGGCCGAGGGAAGGGAAATCTCATCAGATTTTCAAGCAGAAGACGAAGACTGAGCAACACAAGGGATTTAACCCCACATATTCCACTAATTTCATGGTTAAACCTCCTACACTACTTTAATAAGCTCAACCAAACATTTCTGCCCTGGAGAAAGCTGAAGGATAGACACACCTCAGCCACACAACCATATCAGATATGGGTTTTCAACACAAAGAGGCAATCAATTTTTTCTTTCTTTCTAGTCTATCTGTCCAGAAAAGTGCCTGTCCTACTATATCATCCGATCCTACTAAAACTCAGCCAACCACATACATATCACAGTCTGACTCAATCCGTATAGTTCTTAGCCACAGTGATTTGACCAAGAACAGCACAGTGGAGGGTGTGAGCTCTCCAGTGTATATATTTGTTTGTATAGTGACAAAAGGTTGTTATTCTTTAAAAACAGGTCTGAAGACAAATTCCCTGTCCCAAAGCGTTTATAATCTAGATGAGCACTAGAGAAAGACAGAGGGGGACAGAACAAAATAAAAGAAAAGCTGAGTGCATGAATGTTGCAGTTGTAGTGAACGTCTTGACAGTGCTGTTAGTTTCATTTGGATTTTTTCTCCCAACAAAGAAATAAATTGTATCACAGGGTATCACAGAATATCAGGGCTGGAAGGGACCTCAGGAGGTCATCTAGTCCAACCCCCTGCTCAAAGCAGGACCTATCCCCAGACAGATTTTTACCCCAGTTCCCCAAATGGCCCCCTCAAGGATTGAGCTCACAACCCTGGGTTTAGCAGGCCAATGCTCAAATTTATGAATGTATTATTTATTCACTATTATGTGTATATGTGTATCCCTATGTGTATCTTATTGTCCCTAAGCTAATTATTTGGCTTAAAAAGTGGTATTATTGATCCTACAGGGGCTTGGTAAGCAATAACATTATATTATCTTTGATGCTAATGCCAGTGTCTTTAATAGAATCATTCTCCATTATAGATAACTTTATGTTTTGCCTGCTGTATTTACTGGAAAACCCCACTAGGTGTACTCAGTCAATAACAATTCATGTGCAGTAACAACCTGTTTTCACAATAGAGCTGTGGTCTGAGGTTTGGGAACAAACGGAGCCATCTGGAGTGGTTTGGGATGGAATAAGTTCTTTTGCATATAACTATTTTCACTTGCCTTTATAGTCCAGCTGTGCCAACAATGAAGCACATCCTATTATTCTATGTTGTGATATGAAGACTCCATATGTAAGACACTGGATACATCCTTTTGAATACATTTAGAAAGGCACATTTCATGGACTACAGTAGCAGATGACCTCTTTACCTACTATATTTTCGTGTGCCCCTCACAGTAATATTTAGGCTATGTGCTGAGATGTAGTTTCTAGGTGTTTCATATTAGGAGTGTAAAGCGATCCATTGCACTACAGCCATATCTGAACTGTTGAGGAACCTCAATATTAGAAGCTTCTGTTTGGAAAGTACCCCAATATTAGGTGTTTAGCCACCTCATCAAAATTATATAAAGCTCTTGGGTCTGCAAAATTGGGCAGGAAACATAGAGGTTTTATCATGAGTCTTCTGGAACTCACTGCTCCTGGCCAGGACAGAAATACGATGAAAATAGCCTTTCTATGAGTATCTCAGCTTTTCCTCTGCCAGCCCCTAGCGATGCAGGAGAATGTGGCAATAATGTAAGAGTTATCAAACTGTACTTATTAACAACTGATCCTTTGGTACTCTTCCTGGGGCTTCCTGGCAGACATGGTCACACAAAAAGAAATGAAGAATTAATCTCTCATCCTGTAGTAGCTGCTTGGCCACTGGAAAAAGAAAAATAGCCCAACCATAGAGGAATTGTTAACACACAAATTACAGCAAAATATACAGAGGACAAATAGGTAACTTAGATGTTTGGTTACCTTTTATTTAATACTCAGACAAAGTACATTCATCTGCAAAAAGCCCCACCACACCTATTCAGTTTGTCTGAAACGTTAACTTTTGATAAACATGACTGGTTGGTTCTATATATGTAATCAGAGATTTCACTCAATTTAATAATATCACTAGAAATGAAATGTTATAGGTGTTGTGATGACACGCTGTAGTATGGTAACACTCTGTTAGAGAGATCTGCTGACTATATTCCTGTATAATGTTTCTCTAAACAAAAGCTTACTGTTGTAATGATTATTGTATTGTTTGATACTTACATGGCAAGGATTTGTAAACCTGTTAGTACTAAATAAATAAATAGTACATAAAAAAGTTATGAAACTCTTTCATACATCAAGAAAAGTTCATTTCAGGATTCCTTGTAATTTGGGGCAATGATGGTGCAAATCTGTGCTTGTTTTAGACAATCTGGTTCATCCGTCCCATTTGCTATCTGCTGGGATGTACTGATAGCAAAGGTTCAAAATCTGTGCAGGATACAGAGCCGGCTGAAATTTTTATGTAGAAAACTGCAGTGCTGAAAAGTACAGTTTAGTTGAGACCAAAACTTATGGCAGGTTAAGGTTTGGTCCTATGAGAGAGTTAACTTTTTTAGCATAAAATGACAAAATGACACTTTTTGTTGTATGCAGTGTTATTGTAGCTGTGTTGGACTCAGGATATTAGAGAGACAAGGTGGATGAGGTCATATCTTTTATTGGACCAACTTCTGTTGGTGAGAGAGAAAGAATCGTTCAAGCTTACACAGGGCTCTTCTTCGGGTCTGGGCAACTAACTCAGTATCACTGCAAAATACAAGGTTTGAACAGATTGTTTCAGGTTAACTGAAACAGAAACATTGTATGCTGAAATGTCAATTTAAAATAACAATTGTTATGTTCAAAACTGTCAATATTTTTGTTTTGACACTTGCTAGTAGAAACATTTCAGAAATTTTTTATTGTGTTACATTTTTTGATATTTCAACTTTCCATTCCAATTTGGAATGGAAACTAATTTCCCATCTTCTAATTGTATTTTGTGAACAGGTCTGATAGAATGGCAGGCTTGTTACCAGCAAGTCTTCTAAGGGATTTTTTTTAAATTAAAATCAACACAAAAGTTATATTAGAAGAATGATCTTCAGAACAGAGCTAGGCAAGCATCCATGCTCAGCCAACACTAATTCTAGTTCAGGGGTCGGCAACCTTTCAGAAGTGGTGTGCCGAGTCTCCATTTATTTACTGTAATTTAAGGTTTCGCGTGCCAGTAATACATTTTAATGTTTTTAGAAGGTCTCTTTCTATAAGTCTATAATATATAACTAAACTATTGTTGTATGTAAAGTAAATAAGATTTTTAAAATGTTTAAGAAGCTTCATTTAAAACTAAATTAAAATGCAGAGCTAGGCAGTGTGAGTGCCACTGAAAATCAGCTATGCGGCACGTGTGCCATAGGTTGCCTACCCCTGTTCTAGTCATTTCCATGCTGACATCACGGTTAATGGTTTATAGCTATAAGGAAAAAGCAAAACATACCAATACCATGGCCAAAGCCATAGGAAGTCAAAATTATAGCATTCGGTACTTAAAATGTGTATGTAATTTATCTTACTCCTCTATATACATTTAACCCTTAACAGACTTGATATCTGGCATGCTATATAACCTTATCTGAATGTTCCCGTAACACATATTTTTACAGTATAGGGTTGAGCAGCCTTTTCATTTGTAAAGCAGTGCATATCTTGCTATTTCAAAATACTGAAACCATTTTGTACTTCCAGATGAAAAATGGTTTCAAGAGTTAGAAAATGTGCAAAATCCCTGTAACGAACCCATTTTAATGCCTTTTAAAATTAATTTAATTCCATTTAGTTCTACTGGAAAGTGACAACTTTGGAAGATAAAGTTCTGCTTATCCACAGAACAGATGCAGCATGTGCAGAAGTAGTGCAGGATCTGCCAAAGTACCACAACCTTGGCATCATTTTGATTTGTTTAAGTCACACAGCAACTTCTTTGAACAAATGTTTCCTCCCCCATCTCGCTACAATGGTCCAAATATTAAAGATCTCAATACAGCACTGGAGCTGCCAGAGAACCTGCTGACCCTATATATAATTGACGCGTCTCTAAATATGTACACATGCCAGCCCCCCTCAAAAGTTGTTAGCCCTGTCTGAGCATTAGCATGAATTCATTTGAAGACGATAGCTGTTTCTCTCAGATATCAGACATGGAGATCTGTTTATACTTGCGTCTTCTAAGAAGGAAAATCTCTTGTGCTAACAAGACAGGAGTCAGTCTGGCTAAATATAGCACTTCAATAGCATATCACCCTATCCAGAATTTCTTCCACGTTATCTAATTTTTTGTCTTACTATGACTAAAATCAGAGAGCTTTATGAGTGCTTTTCTTCCTGGCTTTTTTATCTCAACTCCATTCTATTCTGCAGCCCTTTGTTCTTGTATTCATCCACCCACAGCTTTCCCAGTTTTATTGGTGTCAAAATGAACACTCCCACCTCTTTAGGCCACTATTGATATAGTTCCACCCAGCTTCAAATAACCCTTTTTGTGTCCTGATGCCAGATTGAGAATTGGTTTTAGTTTAAACACACAGGGGATTAGCAGCCAAACCTTAGTTTTCTACATTCTGCTAAGATCTTTCCAGCATGCTTTAGAGTTTAGGGAGTGTTCTTCTCTTAAAACCCGCTGTAGTCATGCCCTTGGGGTATTGTCAGGCAGCAGAGTCAATTGTCTTGTGGGAAGATAACCATTTATCACACTTCTGCTTTTTTTTTTTTTTTTTTTTTAAGGCTTTTACTCTAATCTCCAGTAAACATCTTAAAACCCCGACACAGCTTTGGACTGGGAATCTGCTCACATGAAGGTCAAGGATGGCTGGAAGGCAGAGGTGTGACAGTGCACTGTCACTGCTCTGAGGGGGAAGCTGGCACAGCACTTGCCTACCAGACATGTGTTCACTACTAACTTTTAGGCACACTTTGTGTCCTCACCAGGAGTGCTTGTGTTGACAAAATGTGGTGCACTGAAGGTACATATTCCAGTGTGCCATGCGCCGCCCTCTGAAGTAATGCCTTTTGGGGAATTTTCACAACGTGTTGTTGCAGATCTGCAGGAATTACTGCAACAATGGGGGAGGTGATAATTTTTTTGAGGACAGATTGCTGTGGGACATAGCAAAAACCAATGCAAGATTGGAGGCATTCATGGAGCAGCTGCAGACACCAGAGTACTCCTTGTGGGCCCAAGAAATGAGTACTGGCTAGTGGAATGGCCTCAGAATGCAGGTTTAGAATGACGAGCAGTGGCTGCAGAATTTTCAGATGCAGAAGGCCACATTCTTGGATCTGTGTGCTGAGCTCACTCCAGCCCTCCAGTGCAGGGAAACCAACATGTGAGCTGCACTGACAGTGGAGAAGCAAATGGTGATCACACTGTGGAAACTTGCAATGCTGGATTGCTACTGATCAGTGGGAAATCATTTTGGAGTTGGAAAATTCACCGTGGGGGCCACTGTCTGACATTAATCATCTCCTACAATGCAGAACTGTGAATCTCAGCAACCAGGATGTAGTGGGTAGATTTGCAGCTGTGAGGTTTCTGAGCTATAGTGGGGCAATAAACAGCATCATTTTGACCCCAGCCCAACTTGCCACAGAGTACATCAACAGGAAGAGCTACTTTTCTATGATCATGCAACCATTAGTGAACCACTGGAGATGCTTCACTGACATCAGGGTAGGTTGGTTGGGGAAGGTGCATGACACTCCCATCTTTAAAAACACAGGCCTTTTCAGGAAGCTGCAATCAAGGACTTCCCCCACCCCCACAACCAGCAGATTACCATTGATGATATTGAAATGCCAATAGTGATTTGAGAGGGGCTGCCTACCTCTTGCTCATGAAGCCATACACTGTTCACCTTCACAGCACCAAATAAAAATTCTTTCCACCAGCTCAGCAGGGACAGTTGAATGTGCTTTTGGCCGATTGAAGGGATGCTGGTGGTGTTTATTCTCTAGATTAGATCTCAGTGAGAAAGATAAGACAATGGTTACAGCTGCCTGTTATGTCCTGCATAATATCTGAAGCAAAGGGGAAGAAGTTGCTGCCAGGGTGGAGGTGGAGCAGCTATCTGCTGACTTTGAACAACCAGACACAAGGGCCATTGTAAGAACTCAACACAGAGCTACAGGTCTGAAGCAGTCTTTGAAAGAGTACTTCAGGGAGACAAGTAATGTGCTGTGCTGACAGTGCTCTACTGGTCATGAAGTTCCGGGGGTTGTTAGGAATTGTGTAGCACTTGGTGTACATTTATGAATATCAAACTGTCTTTTAATGAACCTTTGAATTATCCAGGGCTTACTGTGCACTTATAATTACTACATTGGTTTTCACCGAACCTATAAGATCTGGGTCCTGTTTTATTATAAATAATCTGTGCTTTGAGGAATGCTAGGCATTCTGCATATATGTTATGAACTAAATTCATCTTTATTTCCAAATATAAAAATTTACTGCATACCCAAACCAGTGCAAAACATTAATGTGCAATTAAAAAACAGCACAGTGAAAACTTCTAAAATAAATTAATGCAATAGAACTTTAAAATTAGAATGATAAAAACATTAATGTCCATGTCAGTCCATTTCTGCCAAACATACACCCACCCTGGCTCTCTCAGGTCAGTGTATGAAGCTGTAGTTTTCTTTACGGTCCCCAAGGCTGGAGTGGTAGGTACAGGGGTGCAACTGATGATGCTACATGGAATGTTGGAGGGTTTGGGGAGCTGCAGCAATGGAATGATCCATTGATTGCAAAGAGATGAGCCCCTGATTGTTGGACCTGTAGGTCAGAAAGTCCAGAGGATTTGTGTTTATTGCTGGAGAAGCCCCATTATGTCCTGGCGCATCTCCCGCTCCTGTTCCTACTGGGACTCCTGTACCTTTCTCCTGTCTTTTTCCCTTCTCCAAGCTGTCTTCTATATTCACTTTCCAGACCCTCCATTCACAGTCCAAAACATCACTGGACTGCAAAATCTCAATACACGCATCCTCCCTAGTCAGCTTCTTTCTCCTCCTCATTGGGGTCAGGCATTCCTTGGGTATGGAGGGGGCTCCTCTCAAGACCTCTACAGCAGCAGCTACAGATAAAACAGACAGATGTTTCATTGTATCTACAGTCAAAGGAAAGTGAAAGATAAGCTTCAGAATTCCCTTCCATATTCTCATGGGAGTTATAAATAGAACATGCTTATTGACACTTCAGTTTTGCAGTGCTTCTTCGCAGCTGTCAAGGTGTCACCCCCACTCTGAACTTTAGGGTACAGATGTGGGGACCTGCATGAGATAACCCCTAAGTTTATTTACCAGCTTAACCAGCTTAGATCTAGTAGCTGCCACCACCAAATAGTTTAAACAAATGTTTGTGGGAGAGACATTTGGAAACTATGTCTTTCCCCCCCAAGCATTTCCCCAGTCTTTATCCCCCTTTTCCTGGCAGGATTGAGACTGATTCACCTCCCACCAATTCCTGGTGAGCCCAGATCCAAAAAACCCTTGGATCTTAAAACAAGGGAAAATCAATCAGGTTCTTAAAATACTTTTAATTAAAGAAAAAGGATGAAAGGAATACCTCTGTGAGATTAGTATGCAAGCTACTCTCACAGACAACAGATTCAAAACACAGAGTATTTCCCTCAGGGCCAAAGCTTAAAGTTACACAAAAGAAACCCAATTTGATTCTCCCTCTTATGCAAAAGAAGTCACAAAATAAAATAAAAATAATCTAATACATTCCTTCTTTAAATACTTACTACTTTTAAGAAATGTTAGATGGCTGATTCCTGGATCCTTCACTCCGGCACAAACTTTTCTGAACAGACCAAAGACTGATTTCCCTCCTCCCTCTTTGAAAACATCTTGTCCCCCCATTGGTTCCTCTGGTCAGGTGTCAGCTAGGCTATGTGAACTTCTTAACCCTTTACAGGTAAAAGAGGAATTAACCCTAAACGGTCTGTTTATGACAACAGCACTGCTCTGTGGCCACAGGCATGGTAAGTATGGCCTGGCAGGGGCAGGGAGAGGAAAATGAGGAAATTGTTCAGTTGCATAAAAATAATAAAAATCCAGCCCCTATTTCCATGTGTATGAGTGCAGGGCAATGGTACTATATCCTGACACTATTTGCCATGCGCAGTGGTGGTGATTTTAGCCTACATCTCACTCCTGACGGTCAGAGTTAGAAAACAGCTGCTGCTGGCATCCCAAAGCCACTTGGGCCCATATGCTGCTAGCCTGCTTACTGCAACAGTGCCTGCCAAAGTCACTGTGAGGAAAAGTGTTCTACTATGGAGGAAGATATCCCCAGAAACCTTCGGGAGAGGATTGCAATGTACTTCCATTCAAGTTTTGTTGAAATCTTTCCGGAGGATACAAGGGATATCCCTACATATATAAACAAGCTGCTCTGCTTGCTCCCACCTGCAATCTTACAGGAGAATGAAAAGCAGAGCACTATCTCTGTTGTACCCCTACCTCTTCTCGTACGAGTAAAACAATGAAAAGTAGATACCTGTGACCTGTTAACTTGGGGTTGGGCTGGGTCCAGTTTCACATTTGAAGGGAGAATGCATGCACGCACTTATCTGAGGTTCCTTCCACTAGTTCAAATTTGTCCATGCTTGGCTGGTGGGACTGCTGCTTGAAAAGATCCTGTGTCATAGCTGGAACCCCACCCCCAGCACATCCCTCCACCATTTCCTCCTCGCTGTTCACTGCAGAGGTCTGTCTTGGGCTCCACTGAGATATCCATGGGGTCCCCAACAAGTATGGCAAGCAGTTTATTGTAAAAGCAGCACTGTCCATGATCACTGCCATATCCCTTTCCAATCTTTTCATAGATGTCCATATATCTACAAGGGGTCTGTAGCTGTGCCTGCACAGCCTCTTCTCCCCTCTTCGCCCAGGAGATCCAATACCTCCTGTCTACTCCAGGCAGGAGCACGTCCAGAGCGTGGTTGGCATGGTCAGCTGGGTAGTTGCACACAACAATGGAGAGCTGCTAGGTGCAGGGCCATCCCTAGGCATTGTAGTGCCCCATACAGCCCCCCTATGGGGGGGAGGATGGCCCCAGCCCTCCGCAGGGAGGGTAGGCATGCCCAGGCCTCTGCAGGAGTTTGGGCTGCGCCCAAGGCTTGTGGGGGGCAAGAGCAGGCTTGGGGCGGCAGGGGGGAAACTGCTCCCAAGCACAAGTTGGCGGAGCAGAGCGGGTTGGGGTCGGGTCACTCCACTTCCTGTCGCCCGGTGAGTGCAAGGCGCACCCGACCCCTGCTGCAGTCCCCCAGATGTAGCTCAGGGGAAGGGGTGATGTTGGGGCAGAGCGGGGTGGGAAGAAGCCCCAAATTTCCTGGTGCTCTACGCAGCTGCGTAGTTTGTGTATGGGTAAGAACGGCCCTGGCTAGGTGTGCTCGCCAAGCTGGTCAATCAGGAAAAGGCATTTCAAAAATACACCGGGGGTTTACAGGGGTGGTGGCTTCTGGTTTCCGTGAGCCAGGGCAGTGGAGTTCCCAGTTGTGACCAGAGCAATCACTGTTGGGCATTGGGGGACAGCTGCTAGAGGAGGGTTAGGTTTCACAATGGCTACACTCACACTGCATCAACCACAGTACGTTGACCATGGCTCAGTGCCATTCAGGTAGGTGGTGCTACTGCATTGCTGGAATGGGGCACTTATGCTGGCGAGAGATCAGCTTGAGTGTAGACACATGCACAAAGAGGATGATGTCAGGTGATTAAGAGGAGTTCACACTGCTGAGGCATTGGTTAAAGCTGCCTACAAGACTCAAGCAGACATCACTGCATCAGTTTACATTCAGTTCACAGTTGGAAGGGGTTTTTTGCAACAACGAGGGCTAGAAATGTTTTTTTAAAACAAACGTTTAGAACGTGGATAATCTGATTATATCCTGCAGGCCTCATGAATACATGAAGCAGGTTGAATCTGGCTCATGGGCCATCTGTTTCACACCCTTCAAAAGAGAAGGTCATCCCAAGTTTCATGGGGTCATTATCATCCTCTTCATTAGTCCTACTATCTTAGTTGTAGTTCATCTGCCAGAAGGTACTTGGATAATTCAGAATATTGATTAAATATGAGCCTGAATCATAAAGGCCACAGCAAAACTTGCATCCAAGTCCAAACTTCCTCAAAGTTCAGGAGTGGTTGGATATACTTTGGTATGGATTCTGGTTCAGCCTCATTATAGCAAGGGACCCGACTGCAAAGCTCAGGTTTGGATCTGATATTCTGAAGTGTTTAGGAACAATTTGGAGCCAATTTTCCATTTTGGATTATTTCTAATATGATGCTAGAGTTAAGACAAGCAATGTTACATTACAATGCAATTTATTTCTGCATAGTGTTTCTCATATGAAGTATTATGCAATGAACCACAGCCATTAGCCAGCCTATAATCAAAGCAACTCAAGTTGCAAACAAGCTGCCAGGAAAAGAAAGGCATCAAGGAAATAGAAGAAAGAAAGAAAGAAAGAAAGAAAGAAAGAAAGAAAGAAAGAAAGAAAGAAAGAAAGAAGAGTGAAGACGTAATAATAATACCTATCCTCAGGTAACTAATTACTATAGATGGTTAAACAATACAAACCTATTTTCACACACCAGAAATAAAATAAAATAAAATAAAATAAAATAAAATAAAACAAAATAAAATAGAGAGAGAGAGAGAGAAACTTTGAAGTTGTTTTCATTTCAAACTGACTGAAACACATCCATTTTCTGTTTGTTTTAAATTTTTAAACAAGTGTTTTGAAAAATGGTTTTTCTGAGGCCTTGTCTACACTACGAGAGTAGTTCGATTTTACTTAAATCGAATTTTTGGAATCGATATTGCAAAGTCGAACGTGTGTGTCCACACTAAGGACAGTAATTCGACTTTGTGAGTCCACACTAACGGGGAAAGCGTCGACATTGGAAGCGGTGCACTGAGGGCAGCTATCCCACAGTTCCCG
>NC_048298.1:191347672-191411909 GCF_013100865.1 Trachemys scripta elegans
CCTTCACCCCACTTCCAACACACGTTTCAAAATAAAAATAGTTCTACTTTGTTAAAGCACACCGTTTTCTTTAATACTGTTTTCGCGGGAATTTTTTAAAACTGGGACGCAGACTGTGGTGCGGAGCGGGTGTAGTGTAGTCGCGCGAATGCAGCTTCTAAACTCAAGGACTGACAGGCTCCGCTGCGGTGGGATGGTTGTTTCAACGGAGCCTGTCACCCCTCCTGATAGGGACTGTGTGTATGGGGGGTCTATGTGACTTAGTGGCAGGGGGAGGACGGTTACAGATCCCCTGCTGTGTGGCTCTGTGATCCTGCCTAAGGACCGCCGCTTAAGATCTCTAACTGCCCTCCCCTGCCACAAAGTCACAGAGCAACCCACCCCCCACCACATAACATGAAAACAACCTCCCAGACTAACCAGGGTAAGTAGTCACTGCATCACTGCACTATGTATGTGCCCTGCTGCTGTGCCTGCCCCCGACTATGTACCCTGCCAAAGGTGACTGTCCTGTCCAATTACCAACCCCCTTTCCCCCCCTCCTCCAAAAGAACATGATGGAAACAGTAGTTAACAGAAACATATTTTTTATTATCAACTACACATGGAACTGGGAAGTGAAACTTGGACGGGGGCTTGTGTCAGGCGGGAAGGAAAGAACTTGTCAAACTTTGGGGAATGAGAGCCTTCTGCTGCTCGAGCTCTCTGCAGGGGTGGAGTGAGAGTTAGCAGGGACTCTGCCGCCTCTCCTTCTGTGCACTTTGGGTGAGGGGAGTATGGGACTTGGTGGCGGGGGAGGGCGGTTAGAGATGGACTGCAGCGGGGCTCTGTCCTCCTGCCTCCGTTCCTGCAGAACATCCACAAGGCGCCGGAGCGTGTCCGTTTGCTCCCTCAGTAGTCCAAGCAGGGTTTGAGTCGCCTGCTGGTCTTCCTGACGCCACCTCTCCTCCCGATCCATGTTGGCTTGGTGCATTCGGGTCAAGTTCTCCCGCCACTGGGTCTGCTGTGCTGCCTGGGCTCTGGAGCAGGCTATAAGCTCTGAGAACATGTCCTCCCGTGTCCTCTTCTTCTTACGCCTAATCCTCCCTAGCCTCTGGGAGTGTGATGACAGGCTAGGTTGTGAGACAGTCGCAGATGGGGCTGTGGGAATGGGAAAAAGGGAGTGAATTCCTCAGAAAGATAAATGTAGTTGTGAACAAAGAACATAGTCTTTCTCTGTGAACAGGACCATGCACAGCACCTATCACATGCGCACTCAGCACAAGGTCGAATTCTCGGCCTTCGCATTCAGTGTCTGGGGTTTTGCAGAGCACATTTGAGAACCGTGTCAGGACAACGGAATTTCTCTTGCACGCAGACATGGTAAGCCGTAGATTCGTGGCAGCTTAAAACTTTAATATTAGCAATGGCCTCATTTCACATTGAAATCAATGTCGGTCCCTGCTGCCAGCAATCCGGCAAGCAGGAAGTCTGCTCCTGTCCCACACCCTCGCGGCTGTCCCCGGGAACGATCCCTTTCGGCTGCCCCTCTCCCGCCTCCACCGCGTGGCTGCAAACCAGCGGTTACAGTTCTGTAAAGGAACGGTAAAGCAGTCCCAACACTAACATTCCCCTACCTCATTCAAAGCAGGTCATCATGAGCGACATCACCCTCATGAGGATCTCTGAGAGCGACAGACAGAGAATGCTCCGGGAAAGCCTCCAAAGACCAGGGCCGTATGCCGCCCTGCTGTGCAGAGCAATGATTCCCGAGTACTTGCTAGTCTCGTGGCGCGGCAACGTGTCCTACTACGGAGGACCCAATAAGGCCGCTCTCCCCAAGAACCTAATGCAGCGGATTTCAAATTACCTGCAGGAGAGCTTCCTTGAGATGTCCCAGGAGGATTTCTGCTCCATCCCCGGACATATAGACCGCATGTTACTGTAGCTGCAGTAGCAGGGACTAAACAGTAGAGCGGCTTGGGCAGGACAATCATGCAAAACCGGACATTGCTAGATTTTTTTTCAATAGTTGCACTGCCCATGACTGAACCGTAAAGTTAATCAAACTAATCATGAGAAACCCATTTTTTAAATTGTTAATAATCATGTTCTGTTACAAATAAATGTTTAGATGTTTACAACACTTACTGGATGATCCTTCACCAGATTCTGTGTCCGGGGTAACGGCTGGGGAGGGTTGGTAGGGGATCTCTGTAAGGGTGATGAAGAGATCCTGGCTGTCGGGGAAATCAGCGTTGTGAGCGCTGTCGACTGCCTCGTCCTCCTCATCTCCTTCCTCATCTTCCCCGTCCGCTAACATGTCCGAGGATCCGGCCGTGGACACTATCCCATCCTCAGAGTCCACAGTCAGTGGTGGGGTAGTGGTGGCGGCCGCACCGAGGACGGAATGCAGTGCCTCGTAGAAACGGGATGTCTGGGGATGGGATCCGGAGCGTCCGTTTGCCTCTTTGGTCTTCTGGTAGCCTTGCCTCAGCTCCTTGATTTTCACGCGGCACTGCGTTACATCCCGGCTGTATCCTCTCTCTGCCATGTCTTTAGAGATCTTCTCATAGATCTTTGCATTCCGTCTTTTGGATCGCAGCTCGGAAAGCACGGACTCATCGCCCCACACAGCGATGAGATCCAAGACTTCCCGATCAGTCCATGCTGGGGCCCTCTTTCTATTCTGAGATTGCACTGCCATCAGTGCTGGAGAGCTCTGCATCGTTGCCAGTGCTGCTGAGCTCGCCACGATGTCCAGACAGGAAATGAGATTCAAACTGGCCAGACAGGAAAAGGAATTCAAATTCAAATTTTCCCGGGGCTTTTCCTGTGTGGCAGTTCAGAACATCCGAGCTCTTACTGCTGTCCAGAGCGTCAACAGAGTGGTGCACTGTGGGATAGCTCCTGGAGCTATTAGCGTCGATTTCCATCCACACCTAGCCTAATTCGACATGGCCATGTCGAATTTAGCGCTACTCCCCTCGTCGGGGAGGAGTACAGAAGTCGAATTAAAGAGACCTCTATGTCGAACTAAATACCTTCGCGGTGTGGACGGGTGCAGGGTTAATTCGATGTAACGGCGCTAACTTCGACATAAACGCCTAGTGTAGACCAGGCCTGAGTGTTTTTAAGAGACATATTTAAAAAAATCAAGATGGTTATAGACATTGTTCATTTACCAAAAGTCAGGTTTTGGGGTTAACAAAAAGATGTTGATAACATTTAAAATAACATTTTTTGGGGGGGGGGGATGAGTTTTTTAAAAAAGTCTCAATTTGTCCTGAGAAGAAAAATGTCAATAATTTTAATGAAAGTTTGCTTTTAAAGAGGATATTTATTCATTTGAAAAATGTGAACCAACTATTAATTACCAAGAAATAAAGCCATCCTCAACATCTCTATAAAGCAGATTACTATTATTGTCATCATACCAATTTTACACTTGGGAAAACTTAGGTAGAGTTTTATACAAAGCTACAAATTCTAGTGTTGTGAGGACTTGACGGAAGAGACTCGCCTCTCTCCTGACAAGATTCTTCTTTATGATGCTCACTAGTCCCACTCCCATAGGATATAGAACAAAAAGCTTTTCCTTACATAGGCTGACCCTATATCGTTTAGGCCTTTAAATGCTAGTGATCATACACTAGTTATATAAAAGAGAAGGATTTCAGCCAGTCACAACACACACATATCAAACATGAACTTCTTACAAACTGCATTGAAATCTTTATTGACAGGGTCGCTGAGCTATTGCATAACAACTCCTTTTCCAAACAGGCCATGCCATCACACAATTGTTTTTTAAACCTGCCTTTGTACAACTATTTACTTCAGTGTCACCCCCACAATGACATGAAAAGAAAGTCATAGAAAGCAGAAGCACAGCACTTTCCAACTGATGAGGCAAAGCAATTGCGGGGAGGGAGGAGTTGTTTGGGTGTTTTATACTGCAGTGTGTTGAATTTTATCTTATTCAAGAAAGAAGAATATTCACAATAAACAGATCCAATGGCTGGCAAGTATCCTGACCACTTCGAAACTATATTGCCCACAGAAGCCATTTACTGCTACATATATTTATTTGCCATGAATGTTATCGCTCTTTGAACAGCACTTGTCTGTCACTTCATTGCCTTACTGCTTCTCAGAGGAAGCACTTGCCCACATATAAAATACTTTGCATTTTTCACATGGGAAGAATAATAAAAGTGTCCAAGATAGATAGAATTTGACTTGATTATCAGAGGCACTGAGTTATATAAGTTCAGAACAAAAGGAACCATTCATGCAAGCACAAGCTCATTGTCAGGACAGGAATGTTTTGAGAAGTACAGAGGTCAGTGTGTGGGCGGCTAGGTAATAGTCTATATCTCCACAGATGTAAATAGATATCTATTACAGCTCAGCAAAAATTGGAATTTGTCCTGTGGGAAATTCTGATATTTTCACATTTGTTTTCATCCCAATTCTTCTAGCCTTGGGTCTATCTATATTGGTGGGCTCTTTGAGTCTCCCTCCATTCTAGTCTGTCTTGAAGCAATTCCTTGGAAACTCCACAACTAATCAAATCCTTTCATATGACATCCATCCATCTAGTTTTGGGTCTTCCAACCTTTCTTGTACCCTCCACTTCTAAGTTTAACACCTTCCTATATAGTCTTCTGATCTTTTCATATGTTCAAACCATCTCCACCTGGATTCCCTCAGCTTTTTTAGAATAGGTACCACCTTCACACTTCCTCTAATTTGTTTGTTCTGAACATGGTCCATCTTTGTAAGTCCAAGCATCCATCTTAATATTTTCATTTCCACTACATTCAAGATCTGCTCCTGTCTCTTCCTGAGTGCCCATCGTTTGGAGCCACACAAAAGTCCAGGCCTAACTATCATCTTGTAGACCTTACTTTTCAATTTGAAAGGGATTCTCCTGTCGCAGATCACTCCACTCATTTCTCTCCATCTGTTTTCATCCCAAGTGCAGAATAAAAAATTCCTAAATTTTTACCCTTCTGAATCAACATTTCAGTTCAGTTGTCAGTTTGACATTAAATTACAATTGCCTACAGTGCCATGGTGCCTCATGGGAGTTTTATTTCAGTTGCTTCATGCCCTCTTCTTTCGCTATAGACCAGGCTCCCTGGACAGACAGCATCTCCCATGGTGTACTGCAGTTATGTGATTCCTCCATTGCACTGTTTTTTTCAGTCAGAGGGGACACCAGGGTGCATCATGGGAGATATAGTCCAGTCAAGGAGCCCAGCCCATAGGAGAGAATGGGAGCATAAAGCACCTAAACTACAACTTCCACAGTGCACTGCAGACAGAGGCAGTTTAATGATGAACTGACCCAAATGAAATATTTTGTTTCAGTTTTCCCCATTGAAAATTTCAATTTTGCAGAAACATTTTCCATCCAAAAAAAAAAAAAGGATAGAAAATTCCCAATCAGCTCTAGTATTTTTATCTGTCCACAGGAAAGGCAGGCCTTTTGAACGATTCCATACACATAAGTATTGCTTCCTGCTCTAGCGCAGTCAAACAATGATAAATCTAAATGAGTAAGATTTTTTTTTCTTAGAAAGCAGCTTTAAGTGTCCTGTTGAAATACAGCCAAGTTACTGTGAGCAGTACTCTTCAGTACAAGGGAGCCATCTTCCCAAATTAGTGAGAATAAACAGGTCTACATAGTCCCAATGTAAACTGGTAGCTCACAGAGTGATTGGCAAGCTATCAAGCCCAATTTTTACCATAAAATGTAAGGCTGAGATTTTCACAGCTGAATAGAGGATTTAGCCACACAACTCCCATTGAAATGTAATAGATAGATGAGTAAGCTCTGAAAAATCTCAGAGGTCCTCCATGTAATATTTGGTGCCTAAATTATGGCACTCAGTTCTACATTTGGACACTCAAATCAGCACTTAGTACTTAAAATGGATATTTGGGCACCTGCATGCTAACTTGAGTGCCCACACTGAAACTGGGTGTCCTCAATTAGGTGCCTATGTTTGAAACTTTAGCCCCTGGTATTATTTGCTAAGCCTGTAAACTGAGCTCTCTTTATTTTTTGTAAACTGATCTTAATTATAGATAGATCAAATATATATTTTAAAGGTGCCAAATGCCTTAGTTTGTTCATGATCTATCTTCACGATAACAAACTTGTCAGGACAGATCAGTTTTTAGATCTAACAGGATATCGGGTTTATCTTAGTAGCAATGCTGAACACTGAACAGCTGCAATGGTTATGAGAGAAAAATCAAAACCTTGACTCCTCCCATTTTCCAGTATGATAAGCAGGGCCGGCTCCAGGCACCAGCTGAGCAAGCTGGTGCTTGGGGCGGCAGATTGTTGGAGGCGGCATTCTGCCCAATCCTAGGGCGGCACGGCCGCTTTTTGTTGTTGTTGTTGTTCTTGTTCCGCTCCGGTCGCCCTGTAGGGGGCGGCTGCGCGGAGAACCAGAGCGCCCTGCAGGGCAGTCCTCTTCCTTCCCTCCCCGCCGACCGGAGCGGAGCCCTCGCAGCAGGCGGCAGGAGGCGGCGCAGTGGGAGGAGCCGTGTGGCAGCACCCCTGCTGTAGCCCTGGCCGCCCCCTTCTCGCTCTCTCCCGCCCGTTCCCTCCCCCTTTCCCCCCCCCAGCCGGTCCCCGTGCACCCACGCTCCGGCTGCGCCGCAGGGTTTTTTTCTGTTTGTTTGTTTTTTGCTTGGGGCGGCCAAAAAGCCAGAGCCGGCCCTGATGATAAGAATCCTTTCCTTTGCTTGAAGCCGACGCCATAGATAATTTTCTGTGACTGGATCTGCTATTGCCACTTATTATTTCACAGTAAGGCCAATATTTGGTTTGGCATAAATCAAGTTTTATTCTCTATTATGAAATCCTCACTTATAGGACGTACTGCTGGGAAGTTACACTGAGACATTTTCCGGTTATGCATTTAGAAAGACATGCTAGAGCCAATTTTGCCTTAAATTAGAGGACAGATCCTCAGATGGTATAAATCCATATGGAGCTGGTTTAAAATCAGCTGAGAATCTGACCTTGTATGTCTTGAAACAAGACCTAAACAAAGAAAGAAATACTCAGTAGCTTTTTATGAGCAAGGCTGGACTGTTTTATGTTGTAAATTTTTCTGCAACAAAGAATTTTTCGGCTGATTACATATTTTCACCCCAAAGGTGAGACTCTTAATATTATTACAGGAGGCTAAGAGAGTTACTCTGAGTTTGTCATCTGAGAGGTGTGCACGGGGGAGTTAGGGAAATTGACAGCTAGGGAAGTCAGGTGTGGGGGCACGTCTTCAAGGTACAAGCCTGTGTGTGTGTCAGGAGGTGAGTCTAGCTGCTTCTGACCTAGGAAGGGATGTAGCAGGGTCTAGGACTGGTGCAGGTTGGCAGCCCTTTTCATGGGGCAATCTTCCACTCACTTGACAATTCATCCTTGGCCTTCTAGGAAACCAGGCAAGAGTGAAGAGTGGTGGTCTAGAAACAGCACAAGCAGTATTAAACACAGCAGGGAACATCAGCAAATATACTTATTCAGTACTTGTTCCATCCAAATGTAACCAAGCCAAATGCAAACTAATTAAAAAACCCAGACAGACAACTCCCATTTAAACAATAATGATGTGTAATATGTATAGGCCAAATCTCAGTCATTACTCAGTTAATATTCAGGCAAAATCCCCAATGAGTAAGGCTTGAGTAGGTAATTTCAGGATTTGATCCATTGACATGATTTTACACTGCCAGAGAGCTTTGCAGGCAATGATCTCAAAGCACGTTATGAATATTTGCGAGCATGTGTCTGGTTCAGGGTTTTGCTGAGTGAAGCAGTGGGTATGCTGAGACCACTACCCATCACCCATTGTCATCTCATTGTATTCCCTACCTGTCTGTATCTACCTGTTGTCCCTCATCTCAGAGACCGTAAGCTCTTTAAGGCAGGGCCCATCTTTTTGTTATGTGTTTGGACTGCACCTAGCCCAATGGGGTTGTGAGCCTTAACCGGGGCCCCGGGGTACTACCACATTACAAATAATGACCACCACCACTATAGTTCTGGTTTACAGTGTATCTTTAATTCCTTCTCCTTTCAAGCTTTTTTTGGAAGGGTGGGAAGGTGAGGAGTAGGGAGTAGGGTGGCAAACTAAGGCCCCAGTCCAGCAAGTTTATCCACACAGGTGGGTCCCAACACCCATGCAGATCCCCACTGAGGTCAATGGGTTCTGTGCAGTCCAGTCTCTGCACATGCCAGGAGCCTCAGTGACTTTAGTGGGGCTCCCTGTAGGTGCTGAGACCAGCCTGCTCCTGACAGCTGATCCATGTTGATAGATCCTAAGGTTTCAGTACGTAATGGGGAAACCACTGGAGTTGTTGGATGGGGCCTCCATCTGCCTGCTAACTGGGAGACAGTCATGTCTAACTATAGTTTCTCAGTGCCCATTGACATGAGTGGATCTATATTATCAAGCTATTACCCAGCTAGTACGAAAGCAGCATATAACAATGGGTTACAGACTTTATTGCTTCTGTAGGCCAAACACATTGCCACACCAGGAGCTCCTTGCATCCCTCCATTCCCGCCTGCAAGTTCCCTGTGTGCCACTCTGTTATCCCCTCTATTTAGAGACATTTTCGCAATACACCCCCACCCTCATGCCTGTGTTCTCCATTGCCCTTGCCCACACACTAGAGTCCCCAGTTCTCCCTCCCAAACTAGGGGCTCTGTACCCTATCTTCCCCAACCCCATGCCATGTCCTCTTTCCCCACAGGCCAGTGGCTCTCTGTGCCACCACTATGCACCTCCCCCCAATTTCCTCATTGTTCCACCACAGCAGAGAAATGCCACCAAGTTGCGTGTTAGAGATGGCTTCCCTTGCCCAGTAATTGCTACCAAGTTACCCGAAATGCAGTTTACTACAACCGGTAGCATAAAAAAAGGTGTCTTTTAGTGGTCTAAAGGAAACTCCATGCTCTATGGCTATATGCATATAAATAATTCAAATAGACATATCCATGGGAGAAAAGACAGCACATTTAGTTACAGCGCAGGCAGGCTGTGACAAGAACGACTACACATTTAGCAGGAGTTTAGTAACACAATCTAAAGGTATACATTCTGGCTTAATTCTCCTGCATCTTACCACTTAAATAGGCTTCATTCCGAGGGACGACACTCATTTTAGTGCCGTTACCTGTATTCTACACCGATTCCACTGTTATCACTGAAAGCTATATCAGAAAGAGAAGGTCATGCAACTGCAGGTGAAGAAAGCCATTTACACTTACACGCCAAATCCCACAGCATTTTAAATCTCCTATATGAATAATGGTTGTGACCCTCATTTTGGGCCTCTGTCACACACTGTATCCCAAGTAGAGTAAATGTAAGGGTAAATCATGAGCAACTGAAATAAATGGAGCTACTGTATCAGAGAGGCGAATCACACCCCTAAAGCAAACTATTTCCTCTGGGCTACTGGGACAGCAGGAGCACAATGAGCTCCTAGGTCTGGAACCACATTTGAGATGAGGTTTCGTCCCTTTGATTTGTTTCTTTTAGGGAAAAAAGAACTTGATTAGAAGTGGCTATTAATACTAGGAAGAAGCCTCATTACTCCTGAGAGTAAGCAAGGCAAATAGAGTCTTGTCTAGACTAGGACTTAAAAAAAAGTGTGTGATCACGTTATCTAGCTCAGTCTAACTAACACCTTCTAAAAACTCTAGCCTGCACAAGGCAAGTTGTCATTAGCATGAGCTAAGCTTCATCAGGCTTTAAGGCAACGAGTATTGCACTTGTTAAAGTACAACTTGCCTTGTCCTGCCTAGAGTTTCGGAAGGTGTTTGTTAGGGCTTCTCTACATAGGGAAACTATTCTGGAATAAGTGACTACATATAAAGCTGTTCCAGAATGGCGATTGCCTTCCAATAATTATTTTAGTCAATGTCCCCATGTAGACAAGCCCTTTAGATCAAGCTGGCTTTAAATCACACCTTTCAATCCTAGTCTAGACAAAAATCTAGTTGTCTGGACTGGAGTCTGACGTCCACCCCGGTTGTACATATGGGTTAATAAGATGGAGAAAATACCATAGGGGGAGATTTTCAAGAAAACAAATGGCACATAGGCATCTAACTCTCACTGATTTTCAATGATTGTTGAATACTCAACTGCCATATTATCACTGAAAATCTCTCCCTTAAGCAAGGGGGCTGGAACAATTTGTACAGTGGGGGTGCTGCTGAGAGACATTGAACCAAACTGTAAACCCTGTATATAATGGAAATCACTTCAAGCAGAGGATGCAACAGCACCCCTGGTTCCCACACCTATGCTCTTAAGCATTATGTTGGTTTTACTTTTACATTCAGGCTTGCCAGGTGTCTACCTTGTCACTTTATGCAACCTTGACACTTTCCTTCTGTGTTTTGGAATGAAAGAGTTTCCATTGCCATTTACATGGGTATTGGGAATGGGAAGGTTTTCTCCTGGAAGAGCTTCCTGTTAGAGAAAACCTATTATTAACCAGTTTACATGGGAAAGGTGCGGTGTCTCATCACTCCACCCATCTGTGTGTGTGATATCTGCCTCAGGAATGAATCATGGTGATAGCAGCATTACGAATCCAAGCTTACACCATGGCTATTTCATTCACAATTCACTCTGTCATTCACTGCAGCCCACCTGATCAAGGTTCTATGGGTGAGGATATGACCAATTTTTGACTGTCACTTGAGCTGTCTGGGAAGCTTTCAGTGTTATGGTAAAAAATGTTAAATATATTCCAGGACTAAAAATAGCAAGGCTGTGATTTAATTAACCTTGGGATTGGTTGACAATCAGTTACTAGAGAAACAATGTCTGTGAGATGAGGTAAAGTGAATTGACATTGATATGTGATTAGATGTTTTTGTATATGCTGTGTGCACTCCAAAGAATTATATACACTGTGATAGGTGTATAGACTTCAACCTATATTTGCCAGGGAATAGGTTAAAACTCTCCCCTCTCCCTTCGTCACTGCCCTCAAAATCAGTTGCCCGCCTTCACTACAGGGATTATCAAAGGAATCCAGCCATGGGGAATGTGGTTTAGTATCAGAGCTGGTTGAACCCACAATTTCTATTGGGCAGAAAATTCGGACATTTCAACTTTTTTTTTTCCCTTGAGTCAGAACAAGAAGCCAAAATTCCCTATGAAACAAAAACTCCCCAGAATTTTTGATTTGCAAATACCCAATTGTTTTGACACTAAGGCAAAACATTTCATTTCAATAATTGTTGAATTATAACAACTTTGTTAAAATAGTTACATGTAATAAACCTCAAATCAAAATGATAAAGTCAAAAGGAAGTACTTTGACAATAAGAGAAGGCTGAAGTGATTAGTTTTGACTTTCACATCAAAATCAGCATGTTCCTGCAAAATGTTTCAGTTTCAATAAAACTGCAGTACGGACAGAAAACTGTTCTGTTGAAAAATTTTTGACCAGCTCTATCGAGTAGATTGTAATCTCAGAACCTCGTTTTCACAGGGGCTGAACACAACAGCAGCTCCCACTCAGTTGGCTCAAATTAGCCAGTGTGCACTTGCCCATCCATCCATTTTAGGGGTTTTCCTGACCACTGGAAAAAAAACGTAATGGGGTTGCGAACTTGTGTGCCAGGTCACAATACCACGCCCTCAAATTTGGCCTGGCTGCCATTCAGCAAAGTTGCTGGGAGTAGGGGTGTTGGGGGTGCTGCTGCCCCCCCAACCCAGTTGGAAGTGGTTTCCATTATATACAGGGTTTACAGTTTGGTTCAATGGCTCTCAGCACCCCCCCTATACAAATTGTTCCAGCCCCCCATACCCTTCAGTCATGATGGGTGGCAGCTGGGGCAAATTTGAGTGAGTAGCTGACCCCCATGCTTCTACCATAACTCCTGAATCATCAGAAGGCTCACCATACCTCTTCAAAAAGTCCAACGTGCTCTCCCCGGAGTGGAGGACGGGGACACATACACCCAGTCAAGAACCTCTGTTTTGCGGAGGGCAGTGATTGTCTTGCATATCACATGCTCTGTCTAGTTTAAGGAAGGTGCCGCCCCACACACACACACAATTTCCATAGTGCACAGGGCCCCAACATTTTTTAATCTGGGCCTGTTTATGGGCACTCAACACTTCTAAAAATTAGGCCCGTAATATGAACCTAGTGATGAGATATGCAGCTGCAGTTATACTAACTAGGAGAAAGTTACATGGGCTATCAATCCTCATGATCAGAAGCTGAGGTATAGTAACACACAATTTATAACAAATCTATGTGCCCAGAGGTGCCATCTATACCACACCCATGTAGTAATGGAAACAGAATCAAAACCTTTCTAGTGCTTGTGCTAAAGAATAAGCTTTGGTAGTTGTCAGTATGTTAAGACTGTTCATATTATTGTTACTTATTATTTGTATTACAAGAACACCTGGGAAGCCCAGTAATGAACCAGGACTGTCCTGTGCTAGGTACAGTAGAAACATAACAAAAAGATGGTCCCCTGCCCCAAAGAGCTTACGATCCAAGCCCTGCAGAATTCAGTTCATAAAGAGCCATGAAGAGGGTCCATTTGTAAGGTTTTGAAACAAACAAAACTCCCCAGGTGCCTCAGACTGTCCCTGTTTGCCCACACCTGGGCTGAGGTACACACACAGAACCTTCAAACCATTCAAATGTTGAGTAGGCACTGTGCAAACTCTTTGCATGGGTGTAGTAGGTGGCGGGAGAAGGACTTTTATCCTTTGTCACCCAGCCATGAGAAAGCAGCAACACACCCACTGTTTAGTCCACCTCAAGATAGAAAAGCATATTATAGAGAAATGTGCCTCCAACAGAAGTTTAAATAGGAAAGATAAATCTCTGATATTTCTAAGATAAGACAAACAGAACAAAATTTAAACATGATTGAAGGGGGGGTGGGGAAATTGACCTAAGGGAAAAAAAGTCAGGCCTTCTGTACACATGGCAAGGAATGAAAAAGGGCACAAACCTAGCTTTTCCTGTTTACAAGTCACCTTTAACTATGTGAACCCAATTTATCCTGATCTTTAGCAACTGATTAGCCAGGGATTAGTATTGAAAGTGTGTTTTGTACAGCGCCTGTATTATTGACATGATAATCTTATTTGGCAGTGTTCAAATAGTGATGATAAATAAGTGATGTAAGTCCTGGGAGAATTGTACAGGAAATGTGTCAGTTATGTTAACTCGTTATTTTTGACTCATGAGACATTACAGAGTGAAAGCTCATGCAGCGCTTCCAATTAGAAGAGGCGACAAGTGAGAATTTTTCCTCAAGCTCTCTCACCTACAGTTCCTCTCGTGTTTCTTTCCGCTCTGTCTTACATTTTTCATCCCTCACATCTCTGTGCCTTGCTTCTTTCTCTCGCTTTCAGCTTTTCACTTCCTTTTTATCCTGCCCTGCACACATGGAGCAGTGTTCTGTTTCTTTTCAAGACCCCACAACACCACCCCTCGTCTTTAGAATCTGTTCTTAAAACTAGTGCTAGTCAAAAGGTGAAGGGGAGATTTTGAAATCATTTCCCTGTCATTAGTATTTTAAATAGACCAATTTTAAATTTTTTGTTAGTTTTTTTTTTCAAAATGGTATTGTTATTCTTACTGATTTTTCATAAGAAGCTGGTGAGTTCTCTCATATTTCATTTCTAAGTTGGAAGTTTTTGAAAATGATTTGTTAAAATGGTGAATTTTTTAAAAAAATCCCACCATGTGACTAACCTGACTCCTCAAAATAATAATAACCTAGCAAAAGAGGGAAAACAGGGGAAAAGGGTTTTTTGTTTTTCCCCTCCTTTTTTCATTTTGCTTCCATGTAACCTTTGAACAGCCAGCTTACTCAGACTGGGATTTAAAAAGAAAAAAACAAAACAAAAACAAGAAAAAGTTCATATCTGAGATGTTACTATTTAAGATTGTAGCAGAGTGGATGTGCTGCTGGCCTGGCACAACCCCTCATGGCTGGCCATGCCATAGAAGAGTTTTATCCTCTCTACTACCATCTACCAACAGTTGCTCAGACCTGTGGTGGGCTGTCTCATCTCACAACTCAGCACCCCAGACAGGTCGTGTTTTAGTTCCACCCCTTCCAGGGTAACAGAAAGTACAAAAAGAAAAACAAACAAACAGAGGCTTCAGCCCCAACTTTTGGCCCCATGGCCCTTACAGTCTTCTCTCTGGGGCTTTGAATAATCATTATCCTCTTATGTCAGGGGGCTTCACACCACCTTCCCAGTGGCTTGTAGGGAAACCTAGGACCACCTTCTACCCTGAGTTCCAGCCCTGGGAACCTAGGACAAGCAGCCAAAGTCTGCTCCATCAGACATCTTGCCACTGCCTCCCTGGACTTTTTCCTACCTCTAGCCTTGCTCCAGGCCTTTTCCTCAGCACCTCCCAGGGCTTCTCTCCAGAGACCCACTTACTGCCTATGTGTCAGGGTCAGCCAGAGAATCTTGCTCCAATCCAGGCCTTCCTCCAGGCATTCACCTCACTCTACAGGAGCCTTCCCACTCCCTTCATGTCTCTCCACTTTCTATTGCCAAAATAAACGAATAATCACAGAGTTCTTCCCCCTTGCCCTACAGCCCCCTTCTGCACCAAACTTCCTCTCTCTATAGCACACCCAGCTCCTCCCCCTCTTCGGGTTCATTTTTAATTAGGCCTGGTCCATCCTCCAAGTGCAGCCAAGCTGGGTTAATTGACCTCTTAGGCCCATACTAACCCTTTCACTTAGGGTTGCCAACAGTTCCGTACTACAAGGGACATCCCTTATTTAAATAGAAAATTGCCTGTCCCGTACTAACTCAGCACGGGATCCCTTTTATCCTGTATTTCAACAGTGGGGAGCCAGTACTCATGGGTGCATCTTTCCACTCCCCTCCCGATCCAGCCCTTGAGCATGGCCCCATCTTTTGTCCCTGCACAGCACTGGAGGGCCACATTCGGGAGGGCATGGAAAGATGTACCCATCACCCGTGAGTACTGGCCCCCTCCTGGACAGGATCCCTGCTGATTCCAGCCCATGAGTGCAGCCCCATCTGCTTTCCCTGGACAGGCTCTGTCTGGCAGGGCAAGTGTACAGGGCTGTGAGCCCTGGAGCTGCGCTGAAGGGCCAGGATGAGGAAGGGGCTGAATGTGGCAGAGGGGTCAGTACCCCTGGGGTGTAGCCTCCCCACTCGCAGAGTCTCTGCCATCATCCCCAGCAGCAAGAAATACCCCTGGCAAATGTAGACGAGTACTGCTTATTATAATTAATAATGATGATGATGATAACAATAATAATAATAGAAGGAGGAGTGGGTGGGGGTGCTAAGAAAACAGTCTCTTATTTTTAAAATGCAATGTTGGGAACCATGCATTCACCACTTGTCTGAAGTAGACATCATGTCACCAAGATGAACAACAACAAAAACCCCTCAAAAATATCGATATGAAATAGGGATAACATTTATTAAAATATTGAGCATGGATATTTTAAAAATCTATACAATTCATTTTATTTTTAATAAAAAAATCATGAAAATATTTTGAGAACATTTTCATATAATGGAAATTTTCAAGAAATATTTCCAGATAGGGAAAAGTGCATTTTTTGCTGAAGATTTTCATTGACAATTTTGGACCAGCTCTACTTAAAAACACTTCTTCCATAAGCTTTTCTACATTGATTCCCCTCACTGATGGTCTCTCATCACTTCACCTTAACTGTTGCCCCATCTTGACTTGTTTGTGTTACACTATAAGCTATAGAGCATAGGGACTGCTTCTATTCCTAATGATAAGACTAATAATAACAGTGTTTAGTGTCAGATACCATGATAGTTTAAGGATAATGAGGTATTGAGAATGAAAAGAGCTCAGGAGATATCCTTTCCATTGCACTAGAAGGGCGAGGTGGGTGACCTGAACCAACTTCTGTTGATGAGAGAGACAAGTTTTTGAGCTTACACAGAGCTCTTCTTCAGGTCAATTTTTTTATATATTAGTTTGTTATAGCAACGTGGTATTAAAATATCTCAATGTCATGTTTCTTATAAGGCTAGGTTCAATGCACATCAGCAGGGATGTGAAAAAGCTTAAAATCAGGGTTACAATAACCACAGTGAGCAATAGTATGACTCAGTTGGTAACACCCTTGCCTCTGGGCCTGATGCCCATGAGTTCAAATTGTAGAAGGCTGAGAGTTGAAATACTGTTCCGAAATTTGGGATTACACTTAATATTGACTGTGCAGTTCAAGGGTGACTGCTGCACTGTTAGCTATCCGGTTTAACTCTCCCTATTTAAATAACTTCAGATGGGAAGTTAAATAGAGGGCATTTTTGCTCCTCGCTGATGACTATAATCACCTTTGATTCCTTCTCATTTAAGACAGAGTGGCCCCAGTGACTAGGAACCAATCGCTCAGTTACCTTATTTAAATGATTAAATGTATCTCTAGCATTAACTAATGGTTAATATGGGCAGTCTGGGGCCACTCATGTCTTTGGGATATGGACCACCAGATCATAGATTCCAGATTGTTACAGCAAAACTGGGATTTATCAGCCACCTAGAGACATGGCCTATAATTTTCTAAAAGTATAGGAAATAAATCTGTTGTTCTAGTTACCATTCCACCCATTGCTGAAATAAATTCTAATGTCCAATGCTGTGTGTAAGATGTTGCTGAGAACATAATGCTTTGCCACATCAATTTCTAATGTAGAAACAATAGAACTGCAACTAATTTTGTCAATACACACTAGAGTTTCTGCTCAAATCTGGGAAATAGGGTATCAGACGATCATAGCAATGTAAGGCTGGAAGGGATCTCAAGAGGTCATCTAGTCTAGCCCTCTTCACAGAGGCAGGACCAGACCTAGACCTAGACCATCCCTGACAGGTGTTTGTCCAACCTATTCTTTAAAACCTCTAAAGAGGGGGATTCCACAACCTCCCTTGGAAGCCTATTCCAGAATTTAACAATCCCTTATAGTTAGAAAGTTTTACTCAACATCCAACCTAAATCTCCTTTGCTGCCGATTAAGCCTATTCTTGTCTTACCTTCAGTGGACATGGAGAAAAAATGATCAACATCCTTTTTATACCAGTCTTTAACATATTTGAAGACTATCAGTCTTCTTTTCTCAAGACTAAACATGTCCAGATTTTTTAACCTTTCCTCACAGGCCAGGTTTTCTAAAGCTTTTATCATTTTTTTTGTTCTCCTGTGGACTAATTCCAGTTTGTCCATGTCTTTCCTAAAATGTGGCACCTAGAAGTAGACACAGTACGCCAGCTGAGGTCTCAATGCCGCTGAGTAGAACAGGACAAAAAAATCCACATTTTCTAAATCCTGAGAGCTTAGGAATTATATCTTTTATAAGATGTAAGCAGAGTCAGGATGAGCTCTACCCTGACATCTGGTTGTGAATTATGGCGAGTGTGGAAAAGAACTCCAGGGGCTGATCTTGTTTGCATAGGCACACCCACCCGCCTGGCATGAGACAACAGCAACTGAAAGTGATTACTTTGGCTGGTGTGGGATCCCCAGTTTCTCTGTTATTGGGGCAGGATGAATAAAGTGGTGTTACCCTGATTATGTGAATCAAGGACAATGAAACTGTTTTATGACAGAGAATCTCACCATCACCTAAGTAGCACTCGCTAGACAAGGGACATGGCTTCCACAACCCAGTGAATTGAGAGAGAGAGAGAGAGAAAGAAAGAAAGAAAGAAAGAAACAAACAAACAAACAAACAAACAAACCAAAACAAAACAAAAACGGGATTTGTATCTGGTAGGTTAGGCCTCTTTTGAGGGCCTGAAACACCCATTACACCATCTTCTCTTTACTGTTGAATGTTAGAGCTAACTTTGATTCCATTAGCAATCTAGTTACAGACTGCTGAGCTGAATTTGCTTTGGACCAATGGTGCGCCAGCATTGGGGCTCCCCTCCTATGAGCTGAAATCACTGAGTGGGGAGTCTGAAGCTATATTGCTAAGTGGCTGGCAGAGCAGTTTGCAGAGACAGCTGGAGGAGCAGCAAGTGGTGTGGAGCCTTGTGGGGATGGTTGGAGTGGTTCACAGCAAGCAGAGCTGTTTGTGGGGACGGCTGGAGCGACTCACAGGTTGGTGAGTGGAGCAGAGCAGCTCGTAGAGCAGAGCAGTCTGTGGGACAGCAGGAAGGGGACTGGCTCGTGGTGAAGGCTGCAGCGGAACCCCACGGAGAGACGTCCGGCCGGCCTCGGATCATGTAAGGTGCCCCTTAACACCCTGTGTGCTCCCCTTTTATTCTGGGGCTGCACAGACCAGGGACAGAGACTTTGGGGGTTGTTGGACTTTTGGGACTTTGGGTGGTTGCTGGACCCAAGAGACTTTGTGGGTGTTGGACTTTTGGGATTCTGGGTGATCTTTGGGTTGCTGGATTCAAGAACCAAAGGGAAAGGACACGACCCAATTTGCTGGGGTGGGTCTTTTTTGCTCATGGTTTGTGTTAGGAATCCTGTTTGTGGTTTTTTTTTTCGACATGGTCGTTTACCTCATGTTACTAAACATTTTCTGCTACACTCAGACTCCGTGCTTGCAAATGGGGAAGTATTGCCTCTTAGAGGTGCCCAGCGGGTGGTCACTGGGTGGGAGCTCGAGCCGGTTTTGCATTGCGTTATTGAGACGGAACCCCTAGATACAGAACCCGGCCCTTGTTGCTGCCAACTTAGATGGGCAGAAAGGTTACAATACAATTGTATATTCTGGAGCACACAGCAAGATCTGTGAGATGACACAAAAGCCTTAGAAGTGACTTGATTTTCCACATCTGTGGATTTCTCTTGTCCCAGCACATTTCTTTGTAAAATTTTATTGAAGTACAGTATTTAAGCATCTGACTCCTGTTGATTTCAATGGACTTTAGGAGCCTAAATTACTTTGAGGAGTTAGGCCTAAAGCCCTCTGTGGGCAGCAGTGGATCTACTCTCCACTATGCCTCAACTCATAATTCAAGGAACCGTCTCTGGCACTGAAAGGTTAATTGCATTTTCATGTCCATTCAGTCCTTTGCTTCTGCTGAGAACGCTGATAAAGCAGCCCAGGTTACTGTGATTGCTGGCCAATCACATAACAACAATTCATGAATACCAGGTTGAAAATTTCACACCAAAATTGTCTTTCAACAAAAAATTGTTTTTTTGTCTAAATGATATTTTTCACAAAAAGTGTCAGCTTTCCATAGAAAATGTTGATTTTTTTATTGAAAAAACAAATGCCTGAAAATGAAAATATTTTTGCCAAAAACTAAAATATGTTGATTTGGAAATAGGAACACTTAAATTTTCAGCTGATTTTTTTTTTTCCAGTTTTGGGCAAAACTGTTCAATTTCTTTTTTTTAAAAAAAAGGAGGGGGAGGGGAGGGGAAATTTAGGTGCAGATATTTTCGTTTGTTTTCATAAAAAATTTCAGGGGAAAAATATTTCAACCATCTCTAAAGTGCATCACTAATTGTGCAGGCTTAGACCTACGGACTTTAAGGCTATGGCTACACTGGAGAGTTTACAGCGGCACAGCTGCACCAATGGAGCTGTGCCGCTGTAAGCTCTCTGTGTAGCCCCTCTAAGCAGATGGGAGAAAGCTCTGACATCAGCTTAATTACTCCAGCCCCTGCGAGCACCAGTAGCTGTGTTGGCGGGAGCTCTCCCACTGATATAGTGCTGTCCACACCAGTGCTTAAGTTGGCATAAGTTCTGTCGCTGGGGCGAGGGGGTGGGCAAATTCACGCCTCTGAGTGATGTAACTTATGTTGACTTAAGCTGTAATGTAGCCATAGCCTAAGATGAGCGACTACATATCCCATCCCCAAATCCCCTGAGTTAGCCAATTTCCCCACCATCCCCCACAGAAAATGTCCAATGAATGGGTAGCATAGGGCTGACACACCCAGCTCTACATACCCCCTTGCGTGGGATGGAAAGGACTCACCTGCAGAACCGGGGCTGGGAGCTGCAGCCGCCCAATGCCGGTAGGAGGTGACCCTGGCTGAGTAGGGGCTAGCTCAGGTGATGACTCAGCGCCTCCCCGCCTCTCCCAGCTGCAGTAACTGGACTTTGGGTGTCCAGTCAATAGATTTGACTGGACACCTTCAGGTCCCTTTTTGACAGGACTTTCTGGTCAAAAACCGGACACCTAGCCACCCTACTAGCATTCTAGCCATGTAAGTGCAGACTGCCTGCTCCAAACTCTCCCCTTCTCCAACCTGTGTACCTCCCACCAAGTTCCATACTGGTTGCTACAAACCAGAAGAGTGAGACTGCACAGTGCACACTGTACTTGCAATATACTATAAAGGTTTTAGATAGCAAACGTATCCTACCGCTGAGGCAGATTTGTGCTACGCTGTATCCCTCAATATGACAGAAAAGTTGGATATCAGAAGAACTTCCTGACAGTGAGATCTATTAAGTCATGGATTAATGTCCCTGAGGAACTGGTGGAAACTCTATTCTTTTGGAACATGTAAAAAATAGAATGGTCCATATTCGCAAAAATGTTTTGTAGGGAACTGACATATATTGGCAGGGGACTGGACTAGGTGACATAAAGGATTTCCCCCCTCTCCCCTCCATTTCTGACTTCTCTGATTTTACTAAATGCATCAAGATCTAGCTAACAATAAATCGAGGACCCAATTCAGGAAAGTATTTACACAAGATAATATGAGTAGCCCCCTAAATGCCAATGAGACTATTCATGTGTTTAAGTTTGGTATGTGCTTAACTACCTGTCTGAATTAGTGCCTTTATGCAGAAATCCAACTCGGGGCTTATAAATTAACATTTCCCCCCTTATACTTCTTTATTTGGTGATGCTGCTTCCTCATATGAAAATCCCTCTCCCCTGGATGTGCAGATGCATTGCTCATGAATGTTAATAGGTGTTAGAAATGTGCACTGGAGGGAGAACAGGTTCTTTTTGTTGGCCCCATAAATATTACAATGGCAGAAAACATTTCTCCACCTCATTCAATTTTTGATCCTAGAGGCTCATAATATTAAACTAGGCTTGTGAATATGTTGACTTTTCTCTTGATTTCTCAAAACAGTGCAAGTTTATCTTTTTAATCAGTAACCACCTGAAATTATGGAATGTCTTTTGTGATATGAAGGCATTTAGTTTGTTTTCTGTTAAGAACAAATATGTAGGTGGCTGTAGGTTGAATGTCAAGACTGAATAGTATGGCTTTATTGACAGTTCAGTAAAAGAAAGATCAGACGTCATGGAAAAAATGACTTGCTTAACAGGAAATGCTGGATGTATTACAGTAATACAGTAAACAGTAAAATACAGTAATACAGTAACAGTAAAAGGAACCTGTACCACTAGCTAACAGACCACTGTTGCATTATGGTTGTCTTATGGCCTGTTTACCAGTATAATCAAGTCAGTGGGTGTTGTTAAAAAAAAAGAAGTCAACTGACATGGAATACTCTTCCATTTTGCAAAGTAGATGAGATCTTAACCATGTCTCTTAATTGTGCTAAAGTTGTAGGCAAAGAGTTTGGCTTGGTGTGGGGGTCTCAGTTAAGGTTTGTGTATGTTACAATGGAGACCCATCCTGGGCAGACTAAGACGTTTAACCTAATTTAGGAACACATTTAGAATCCAGGCTGTACTACAAATAGGAACAAATTAGGGGGAGAGATAGCTCAGTGGTTTGAGCATTTGCCTGCTAAACCCAGGGTTGTGAGCTCAATCCTTGAGGGGGCCACTTAGGGATCTGGAGCAAAAATCAGTACTTGGTCCTGCTAGTGAAGGCAGGGGGCTGGACTCGATGACCTTTCAAGGTCCCTTCCAGTTCTAGGAGATGGGATATCTCCATTTATTTATTATTTGTAACCAGATTTAGAAGACAACTACAGTACCTCTGAAGATCTGGACCTTAGTGTCCAGGGCAGTCTAATGCTTCCGCAAACACTAAATTCACTCAAATGCGTTTTGAAAAATTCTCTCAGACATTTCATCTTTCTTCATACAACACATGCAGCACAGCAGCTACTAGTGAGAGGAGACAGTGGAGAAATGCAGCAATGAACAAAATATTTTTGCCAAGGAGCATCAAGAACATGAGCGGAGAGCTGAGCTGAGTTGCCAGGTTGCAGTCATGGGTGATGGAGTCATGCTGTATCAAGAACGTTCAAGCTGTGAGAGAGACTAAACCAATGCAAATAAAAGAAGGGCAGTACAAGAGGCTGTAGATAAGAAAGCAATTATAAAAACTGAATAGACCCTGTCTGACGAAGGTGGGAAGAGCAGTAGAGTGAAGTAATGCTGGAAGGGGCACACACAAAAATCTACTAGTGCTACTTTACCTATTGCAGTTGCTGAGCAGCAAGGACAAAGGGACATTGGGTGGAAGGTAACAAACTAGTTTATCAAAAACTTCAATAGTGCTGTTATTTGGGCCCCATGAATAATGCAATTAGGTGCCCTCACAAACAGCTGAATAATTGACCTCATTGCCATAGTGCCACAATAGTTCTTTTCCAGCCTTGTCCTCCTGTCATTCCGCCTTCCCTCCTTTTTGCTTCCTACCTACACCCCCAAAATTCATGGTCTGTACTCAGGATGCCTGCCCCTGCCTTATTTTTCATTTGTGCTTCTTCTTCCCTGTTGACTTCAAATCTCCTCATTAATATTTTACTTTGTATGTAAATGGACATCCATTGTGTTAGCTTACAATGCTTCATTTGCATCTTGACAGAGAGATGCACAATTCTTACCTCCTGCCTGGAGGGAAACCTGTTTTCCACCTTTGCTGATGAGTAATACATTGATGCAGACTTTAAAATATGTTTTTAGTGTATATATGCACAACTCCTTCCATAGAATCTATGCATACAGTTCACAATGATATTAAGTATCAGAGGGGTAAGCCGTGTTAGTCTGTATCCACAAAAACAACGCGGAGTCCAGTGTCACCTTAAAGACTAACGGATGTATTTGGGCATAAGCTTTCGTGGGTAAAAAACCCACTTCTTCAGATGCAACCTTAATGATATTAAGGACCAGAGTGACCCGGACTTTCATTTGAGACCTCACATGCCATTCTTTGGTGAGCTGGAATGTACACACCAGAATCAAGATACTCCTGTAACCCCTTTGCCAGTTGGCATTAAGGGGTTCTTGGGTCACACCATTATGATTATACAGTCTGACTTCTGCATAACACAAGCCATAGAATCTCACCCAGTAATTCCTGCATCAAGTCCACAACTTCTGTTTGAGTGAGAGCATATCTTACTCTCACCATTAACAGTGTGCACGTTATTTCTAGTCTGAATTTGTCTAGCTTCAGCCAGATGTATGTAATCATCTTTTACTATAGTGCGTGTCATCTCAGCTGTTGGCCTTTCCCAGGCAGGGTTTGAAGGAATGACTCAGTCAGTACAGGCTGTATGAACTGGAAATAATTTATTTTTGTTTCTTGCATCACACCTTGGTGTTTGACTGCTACATGGTCAGCTTGGAAGGCCACCATGCTGTCCCTGCTCACTAGATTCATACATTCTAAGGCCAGAAGCAGGGGCGGCGAGTTGTATGGGCCCGTGGTGCCCGGGCTCCAGCAATATTCAGGGCCCAGGGCCCGGCTCCACCAATGTTTGGGGCCAGGTCTCTCCCCCAGCCCCACCTGCCACCCTCTCCTGCACCTTCCCCGAGTGTCCCCCGGCCCCACTTGCTGTCCCCCGTGTACCTCCCCTGTGTAACCGTGTGTCCCTGCCTCTCCCCTGCAGCTCCATGCTCACTCTACTCTGCTGGCTCCCGGCATCAACTGCCGCTGTAGGGTCCTAGTACCCCCCATCCATGAGTGGCAGGGCAGACCGCCCTTCTGCCTCGGCCCCTTCACCAGCACAGCCCTGCCCACAATCACAGCTCCTGCCCCACACAGAGCAAGGGGCAGTTCCATCCCCCACCCCCAGTGAGGCTACAGTGAGGGGCAGCAGCAGGGGAGGAGGTGCACACGTGATGGCAACCCCCCCCCGGCACCCACCACAGGGGAGGAGAGGGGGCTTCCTGGACCTGAGAGGGGCCCTAGGAGCACTTGCAGTGACAGTGGTGCAAGGTGAGTGTGCTGCCGGGGGGAAAGAGGGCTGGGGGGACTCCTTTCTGGCCCCAGCCCAGGGCAGCCTGCACCCCCAAGCTCCTTATCCCTGGCCCCACCCCAGAGCCTGCACCCCAGGCAGAGCCCTCACCCCCCACACCCCAACCCTCTGCCCCAGCCCTGAGCCCCTCCTGCATCATGAACGCCTCATCCCCAGCCCCACCCCACAGCCCTCACCCCTGCACCCCCTCCAACCCCCAAACTCCCTCCCAGAGCCTACTCCCCCACCCACTTCTCACACACCCCCTCCCATCCCCGAACTCCATCCCAGAGTCTGGACCCCAAGCCCCCTCCCCCACCCAAACTCCCTCCCAGAGCCCAATCTCTCACCCCTTCTGCACCCAAACTCCCTCCCAGAGCCTGCACCCTGCACTCCTCCTGCACCCCAATCCTCTGCCTCAGCCCAGGACCTGCACCCCAGACCTCCTCCCCGCACCCAAACTCCCTCCCAGAGCCTTAGGCAGATGGGGGGCAGAGTTGCAAGGAGTTCTGACACCACCAAATTTCTACAAACCTGCCACCCCTGTCCAGAAGGCACTATTGTGATCTTCTAGTCTGACCACCTGTATAGCACAGACCATAGGACTTCCCAGAATTAATTGCTGGTTGAACTAGAGCATCTCTTTTAGAAAAACATCTAATCTTGATTAAAACATTTCCAGTGATGGGGGAGGATTGCTACCTGGCCTGCTTTTTTAATAGCTTGGATGAAGGGCAAGGGGTTACAAGAAGCTGAAGGTAAGCTGTAGCCAAGGGACTTTTTAAAACATTCTGTAATAATTATGTATTTAAAAAGAGAAAATTATATTGTCCCTAATGTGGGGTTTTTGTTTGTTTGTTTGTTTTTTAGCTTAATTGTTTTGAAACTGAACCCCATTACTACAGCCACAGAATACAGGGGAATTTGTACTAACAACTGACTTAGAACCCAATCCCTGCTCAAATTCCCACTGACTTCAATAAGAGAAGGACTGAGCCCATTGGCTCATAAGGCAGGCCAGGGCCGCCCAGAGGATTCAGAGGGCCTGGGGCAAAGCAATTTCGGGGGCCCTTTCCATAAAAAAAGTTGCAATACTATCGTAACATGAATTTGGAAATGTAAAAAATAACCAGTGAAATAAAATACATTTAAAAATTAATTTTTAATAATTTGAAAATACACAAACTACATTATTTAAAAACATTAAATGCTTTAATGGTATGTATACATTTGCAGTTACATAATGGGCTGTCGCTGGGTGATGGTTGGTGCCAATGGGCTGTCGCTGCCTGGGGGTGGCTCTACTGTTGCCCAGAGCTGGGTGGGGAGCTGGGCTCTGGGTCAGGGGGTGGCCCCGCTCAGAGGGGCAGGGCACGGAGCTGGGGGTCAGGGCTGGGGGGTCACGGGGTGCCTGGCTCAGAGTGGCTGGGCTCAGAGCTGGGGATTGGGGGGTGCCCGGCTCAGAGGGGCTTACCATGCTGCCTCCCCCCTCTCCCAGAGCCTCAGTGAGCCGTGTCCAGGAGCTCCTGCCGCTCGGCCCGCCGGAGCTCACAGCCCTGCCCCCTTACCACGTGGCTCCGAGCGGGAGGACCTCAGGCCCCACCCGAGCCTCGCCACTGCAGCGCTGTCCAGGGCCGCTCCTGGACATGGCGCGCTGAGGCATCGGGGGATGGGGGAAAGCGGAGGCGGGGGGGAGCCTCCGATATTCTCGTGGGGGCCCCTGCAGGGCCCGGGGTAAATTGCCCCACTTGCCCCTCCCGCCCCCGGGCAGCCCTGAGGCAGGCTTAAAAAGTACTGCTGAACATTCAAAGAACCACCCCAGGATTCTCACATATTGTTTTAATCAGGTCATCCCCACCCCTCTCGCCTGCTTCCCCCAACTCTAGTGCACAGGGTCCCCTCCACAGACAGCCCATTTGCAAGATCTGACCACTATGTTCCCTCAAAACAGGCATCTCTGGAAAACACAAATGGCAAGCACCTATTATTGTTTAGTTTGCGGTAGCACCTACATTGTGCCTGGCACTTTCTGAACACAGACCACGACAGTTCCTGCCCCAAGGAGCACAGGAATGAAAAGGAGAAAGACAGATGAGGGGGTGAGGGAAAGGACCGTGGTGTGGTTTTGCGCAATACATGAACTGCATGCATAGTTGACATGCACAAGCTTGTTTCCTTGACTGTGATGAATAACCTGACCGCAGCATGCTGCCACCCATCAAAGAACACAGCAGGCTATTGGAGAATCAGAACATCAGACCCTTCATGGAAACACCAGCTAGTTTTTAAGTGCCTGGCTTTCCCCGGTGTTGTTTCCGTCACTTTCTATTGGCTGAACAGCTTCAGTAGCAGCTTGAGGACACCAGTTGAAGTGGATTTGGGTACCTTCTAGGGTGCTCTCTCCCTTGGCACATGCACTAGCACATGTCCACCCCCTCGCTGTCTGGAAGTGGATGGGGCTTGCCACTACCACTCCCCATTCTGGGGCTTGCCTTGAACACTCCCCACTTGGACAAACATGCAGCTACACCCAAGACTGCAGACAGCAGGCTTACAGTCACCTATGGTTGATCAGATGCCATGGACAGGGATGAGTAGTGCAGGCATTATACACATAGGTATACGTAAGGATTCAGGGTGAGAGCCTCTGCTGGTGTAAATTAACACAGCTCCATTGAGAGCAATGGTCCAGTTGGCAAAGGGGGTTTCCTCTTCCATCATGGTCTCTGATTCAGGGCCGGCTCCAGGGTTTTTGCCGCCCCAAGCAGCCAAAAAAAAAATTTAAAAAATTAAAAAGCTGTGATCACAATCTACAGCACTTCCGCCGCGACTCTACTGCCGCCGCTTCTTCGGCGGCACGTCCTTCCCGCCGAGAGGGAGTGAGGGACTCGCCACCAAATTGCTGCCGAAGAGCCGGACGTGCCGCCCCCTTCCATGTGCCGCCCCAAGCACCAGCTTGCTAGGCTGGTGCCTGGAGCCAGCCCTGCTCTGATTCATTTTGTTAGGATGAAATGTTGCAGAGGGTCCAAATCTACCTCTTTAGCAGAGAGTCAGGGAGTCAAACAGAATGTAAAACCAGCAGCAGGCAGGGAAAGATTTAATTTGTGAGTATTTATAAAGCGAGCGCAGAACATGAAAGGTAAATGTTATGTAGAATTTAACCAATTTTCTTACAGACTGTTAGAAAACAAGTGTCAGAATTCTGACTTGTTTTTCTTATGTCAGGTAATGGCATTCTCCCTCTGCCTACTGCACATGGAGTACAGAGTTCACTCCATAACACAGCAGAAACAGCAGAACTAAAATTCATTTGCAAATTTAACACCATTAATCTGGGCTTGAATAGGGACTGGGAGTGGCTGGCTCATTACAGAAGCAGCTTTTCCTCTCCTGGAATTGACACCTCCTCATCTATTGTTGGGAGTGGACTACATCCACCCTGATTGAATTGGCCCTGTCAACACTGGTTCTCCACTTGCAAAGTAACTCCCTGCTCTCCATGTGTCAGTATATAATGCCTGCATCTGTAACTTTCACTCTATGCATCCAAAGAAGTGAGGTTTTTACCCACAAAAGCTTATGCCCAAATAAATCTGTTAGTCTTTAAGGAGCCACCAGACTCCTTGTTGTTTTTACTCCATAACACATGTCTTTTCAGTGTATACTCTCTCTTTAAAGCTACTTGTGTATACATATCTTTTCCATGGGCCAAATTCTGTTCTCCGATACATGCCTGAGACTCCCACTAACCCTCCAGGTCAGATGTTGACCCTTCAGTAAGTAAATGTTAAAGAAAAGATTGGAACAATCTGAAACAAATCAACGTAAAAAACAAAAACAAATAACATTTTTTTAAAACCCGAAGCACAAACCCTACCTTACGAAGAGTTTTTACCCCAAAAAGGGAGACATGCCAGAGACTGCACTAGGGACTTCATATATAGCTTTTGATTTTACAGAGAAACACGCAGGCCCAGATCCTCAAAGGTATTTTGATTCAGAGTTCAGTATTTAAATACCTTCTAGTATCTGAGCCTCATCTAGTATGATGATGGGCAGCAGTATAAAACTCTAAGATAAGATAAAAGGAGGACATGATAGAGGTTATATACATTATCTTATATCTTTATTATCCTCTCTCATAATAAAAAACAAAACAAAAGGACATTCAGTAAAATTGAATGGCAACAAATTTTACAACTGACAAAAGGAAATACGTCTTTATACAATGGATAATTAACCGGTGGAACTCAGCTACAAGCTATTATTGGTGCCAATAGCATAGTAGGATTCTAAAAAGGACCAGACATTTATGGAGATAATGAGAACATCCACACTGACTGACTGGGATGAGGAGAGACACATGTTTGTGAGGTAATATCTTTTATTGGATCAACTTCTGTTGGTGAGAGAGAGGAGCTTTTGAGCCACACAGAGCTCTTCTTCAGAAAGTCATTCTTGAGGAAGCCCCCCACCTGAAGCAAATACTCACCAACAAGTATACACCACACAGCAAAAACACCAACCTAGGAACCAAACCCTGCTACAAACCCCGGTGCCAACTCTGTCCAGATATCTCTAGTCAAGGGACACCATCATAGGACCTAACCACATCAGCCACATCATCAGGGGCTCGTTCACCTGCACATCTACCAATGTGATATATGCCAGCAATGCCCCTCTGCCATGTACATTGGCCAAACCAGACTGTCTCTATGCAAAAGAATAAATGGACACAAATCTGACATCAGGAATCATAACATTCAAAAACCAGTAGGAGAACACTTCAATCTCTCTGGTCACTCAATAATAGACCTAAAAGTGGCAATTCTTCAACAAAAAAACCTTCAAAACCAGACAGACTCCAACGTGAAGCTGCAGAACTGGAATTAATTTGCAAACTGGATACCATCAGATTAGACCTGAATAAAGACTGGGACTGGTTGGGTCATTACAAAACCTAAAACTAATTTCCCCAATACTAATTTCTCCCTACTGTTACTCACACCTTCTTGTCAACTGTCTGTAACGGGCCACTCTCTTACCACTTCAGTAGTTATTTTTCCTCCCTTGGTATCCTGCTGTTAATTGATTTATCTCGTTAGACTGACCTCACACTTGGTAAAGCAATCCCATTCTTTCATGTATTTATACCTGCTCCTGATTTTTCACTCCATGCATCTGATGAAGTGGATTCTAGCCCACGAAAGCTTATCCCCAAATAAATTTGTTAGTCTCTAAGGTGCCACAAGTACTCCTCGTCGTTTTTATTCTTGAGGAAGACGTTTCCCCTATGGGCAGGTTATTCCATAACCACCTAGAACAGGGCTTTCTGCCTCTCTTAAGCTTCTGGTACTGAACACTATCAGAAGTGGGATACTAAAGTAGATGGATATTGGTCTGATCCAATGTGGCAATTCCTGTGTTCCTAGGTAAGGAACCTTAAAAAATAACTACATTATATATACTTAAAGTATACACAGCGTCATAACTGGCTTGCTTTTGCCAGTCCTTCCCACCATGAATTTAATTTCTTTGATGTGCCTGCTAGCAAGGAAAGCCATCCTGTCTGCATTAAAATAATGGCTGTCTCTCATTGGAAAGGCTTAAAGTGTGCTGTGGTCACAGCAGAAATATATCATGTAGTTGTTGACTTTTATGGTGTATGCAACATCCCAGAGTCATACATTCTGAGGCATCTTTAGTGAGTCCAGAATTTGCAGTGGACCCCATGACACCTGAAAAAAAAATTAAGGGAAAGGTATAATGTAGTTATGTGCTGAATGCTTCAGCTGGCCTGGTTAGATGTGTATCCAGCACCTATTTCAGTACTTCACTCAGGTTTCCTTTTGGACTCTGAAGTTCACCTGTAAAAGCAAAGAATGATGACACAGGTTTTTTGTTTGGTTGGGGGGTTTTGCACCAACATAGAGACAGTTGTCTAGTGTGAAAAAGCCCATGTTGGCTGGGCATCTAAGATGTGGTTATTTCTCAGCTGACTGACAGGAAATTGGTATGCAGTGTTGTAGCTGTGTTGGTCCCAGGATATTAGGGAGACAATGTGGGTGAGGTAATATCTTTTTTAGGACCAACTTCTGCTGGTCAGAGAGAGAAGCTTCCAAGCTTCCACAGCTTCTTCAGATCTGGTAAATGTCAGAAAGTCTCTGTCAAATATAAGGGGGAACAGATTGTTTAGCATAAGTAGTTAACACATATTTCAAGGGTTTAAGAGCATAAATTCATAACTTTGCTGGACACTAAAAATCATGGACTGAATTTATGGCTTATTACAACAATCTATAACCCACTAACCCTCCCCCCTCAGCTTTTATTTTTTCTTCTTTCTCCCCTATGACTGGAGAGGTGTTAACTGGCCACTACACCTTGAATTGTTCCTTGAGATATATATTAACTATTTATGCAAAGCAACCTGTTCCACCTTGTATTTATCTGTGACGCTATGTTTCCCAAATTGGAAGAAGAGCTGTGTAAGTTGTCTCTCTCAACAACAGAAGCTGGTCCAATAAAAGATATTACCTCACTCCCTTTGTCTCTCTAACTGGAAATTAATATTCAGCTTCCATTATATATAGGGAGTGACCAGACCATCCCTATGAACTTTTAAAAGGATCAAAGTGAAGAAATAGCAACATTTAAAAGTCTAATATATTCAACAAGAACTAAAGCCATGTCCCTATTGCCTCTGGTTGTGTTACCTCACCCTACTCCACCCTGTCCCATGTTCCTATGAATTGTTTGCAAATAATAGCATGTATCCATGTGCAGCCAGAACCAGAATTCTATACAGGATTGAACAGAAGTTCTGCGTGCTTTAAAGACCTGTTGTAAATCTCTGAAAGCATCCTATCTAGAGACAACACTCCTCATCGAGCATTGCTGTCTGTATACAGTGTTATTTATGTCATGCCTGCACTACAAAATTAAGTCAACCTAAGTTTAATCAGCATACAGCCACCATAATAATTACATTGCCTGGGGTATGTTTACACTACCTGTTGGATTGGCGGGTAGCGATCGATCTATCGGGGATCGATTTATCACGTGTAGTGTAGACGCGATAAATCGATCCCAGATCACTCTCCCATCGACTGCTGAACTTGAGCTCGGTGAGAGGCGGAAGCAAAGTCGACGGGGGAGCGGCGGCCGTCGATCCCACACCGCGAGGACGTGAAGTAAGTGATTCTAAGTCGATCTAAGATATGTCGACTTCAGCTACACTATTCTTGTAGCTGAAGTTGCGTATCTTAGATAGATTCCCTCTCCCCCCCACCCCCCAGCATAGACCAGGCCCTGGGCATGTCTACGCTTTGCTCCTTGTGTCGGCAGTGAGCATCCTCACCAGGAGTGCTTGTTGTATCGATTGTACTGTCAGTATGGGGCATTGTAGGATGGCTCCTGAAAGCCAGTAATGACATAAGCAACACAATGTCTACACTGACACTGCCTCAACCTAACTACGTTGACCTTGACTTTACGCCACTCATGGAGGTGGAGTTATTGAATCAGCATAATGGGGCAGTTACATTGGCAGGAGTGAAATTTAAGTGTAGACACAGGTTGACGCAAGCTGCCTTAGACAATCTTCTGGGTGGTACAAGGAAAATGGAGAGAAGTTGGGTAATAAAACACCCAGCCTTTACACTCATGTACAAAGAACAAGGAGCAAACCAGTGCCACATGCTAGGACTAGTGATGGGTGAACATCAGAAGGTACAAAGTCAAGATATTTAAAAGCAAGCAACTATCCCTGAAATGCAGGTATTTTCCAGCTGCTTAGAGAGTGTGGGTCTATTATCTCCAGGAGAAACACAGCAGAAATCTATTGTACAAAAGGGTAAAACAGCAGTGATTTTCCATGAGCTGGGGGAAATGATGACCCAGCAATGTGAGTTAATGCAGGAGTCAATGGCTCAGAGATGACACCTATAGGGATCAGTCCTTGCCCTGACTAAAGATCGAGAGACGAAACAGATGGAGGAAGGACAGCCGTGTGATTAAGGCATTACAGTGGGACTCTGGAGATATGGGTTCAGTTGTTGGTTCTGCCACTGACTTACTGTATGAACTTGGGCAAGTCATTTAGACTCAGATCTACAAAGGTACTTAGGTGCCTAAATATCTTTAGACTCTCAGCCTTAATCTCTAAACCTCAATTCCCCATCTCCAAAATAGGGATAATAATGCTTCCTTTCCCAAATCCTTTATCTAGATTGTAAATTCTTCAGAGCAGGAACAGTCTCTTCCTATTTGCATGTATAGTGATTAGCATAATGGGGGGGAGGGGACTAGGTGCTACCATGATATAAATAATAATAGAAAGTAGGAGAGCCTATCTTTGGGGGGGCGCCAAAGACAATAAATAGTTAATACAATGATACCAGCTAAACCAAAACAGGACCATTACTTTTCTTCTGAGCCTTTGTATTTGGACAGCTTCTGATTGAAAACATTTGCTTTGTCAAAGACGACCACCTAACTCATTAATGGAAGAAATGCTTCACCGGAACGCAAGCACATTTCATAAGGATGGGGAAAGAACAAAACTTATGCCTCTACATTCTTCTTCATAAACACACCCAGGCAAGAGACAATTATCTAGACAACCAAAGAGCAGCTCAAAAGAAGGAAAAGGAGAGGAGCAGAGCACTCCAGCCCCCTCACAGCAGGAAAAGTTGATTATGTGCCATAAACCCACAGCTATTGAATAATGTTGCTTTGCCAAATTAACTAGTAACTAACCAGCCACCCCCCTGATTAACTACTAGGGAGAAAAACTGGGGGGAGGGTTAATTAAGAAATTGCTTTTGATAGCTAATGGTGGGGTGGGAGAAATGAACTGAGGAAAAATGGCAACATTTGAAAACAATCTATTCACAGTACAAAAACTAAAAACTGCTGGAAAACATTTTTTTTTTTAAAAGAAGTAACCGCTGACCCTCCTGTTTTAAAAGGCAGGATTGTTTACTATTACTCATAGCCACCTGTTGTACTCTACATGCCAGTACAAGCCAGATATATTGCCAGTGTTAGCTTGCCGCCCAAGTCAAAGGGTTTGTGTGAGAACAACTGACACACCATGTGTGAGGAACTATGGTCTTGTGGTGAGAGCACAAAGCTCGGCGTCAGGAGTTCCGGGTTCTGTCCCAGCCTTGTGCATGTGAGTTTGGACACATCATCTCATCTCTCTGCCTTAAGGAAGTTTCCCCATTTGTAAAACAGGGCTAGTTATAGGTCCCTATCCATGGGGGCAGGTGGAGCCTTTGTGCTTTAAATTTTGGAAAGTGCTATGGAACCTTTTTAGAGCAAATATCACATCCATAAAAAGGAGGATGACCATCATCCCTGCACAGAGCACCAGCACAAGACCTGAGTGTTTAAGTGGGGCATGGGCATTTGTGCCGGGGGGAATTTCACCAATGCATTGAAAAATGTTAGCACTATCTCATGAACAACAACAAAGGGAGAAAAGAGCAGGCCAGAAGGACTGGTTGGCTTGGAGACTGGTAATGCAATACAGAAGCTTTTGCTAGTAGGTCGTTGTTCAAACCTGGACCAGGTTCAGGGTGAGAGAGAAGGTCATTATTACCTGATGGCTGTTTGGTGATCTACCATCACAGCTGGCACTTACGCTATTCCTGCTGATCTCTCAGCAAAGAGACCAAGAATGCACAACTACCTGTTCATCCCAAGCAATGGTCTCTCTGGCTCTGAGCTGAGACACTTTTGTGGGGGTGTGGAAACTTGCCCTGTTGTGTGAATAAACAAAAGACTTCTGTCTCAAGGGCTGTTTTCCACTTTCCATAAGTACTAAAGCCACTGAGTAAATCAATGACAGAAGAAGAGTAACACCGGGCTAGACTGAGCATGACTGGGATCGTTACATCATTTGAAAATCAAAATCAAATGGAAAGATACTATGGAACAAAAGGTCTTATACATACCTTGGGAAGTTAATGGTTAGGTTAGGTCAACCTGAAGCCTTTTAGTCAGCTTCCTTGTCCAGGCTATGATGGAGGCATCTGCTGATTAGATAAAAATATTTAAAAATGTAATACAAACATGAATGAGATTTGTCTTTTTTTTGTTTGTTTTGTGTGCGTGTGTGTGTGTGTTTTTGTTTTGTTTTGTTTTTTAAACCTCTGTATTCCCCAGGAATGTAAATCTAAATGATCATACTGTAAATATCTGAGGCTTGCTACATCTTGTACATTTGGGAACGGTTTCTGTGACAAACATTTGTGCCAAACGTTTAGTAGAATTGCTCCATATGTGACTATCATGGATTACACTTGGACTAAACATTTTTCTTGGCTGGGTGCCTTTGGCAAACACAAAATAATGGGAAACTAAAGCATGAATTTTACCACTAAGGGTCAGAAGATACGGTCACTGTGTTACATGACAAACGCTTAAATGTCAACAGTCTATCCACTTGGGGAGCAGCTATATTAAAAAATCATATCCAAAATGTTTAATGGACCAGCCTTGGCCTTTCAAATAAGTGAAGGAAGGCAGCCCCAGGGCTGAGTCTCAAATCAAAGTTCATGGAGTCAGGATTCATTTCCACGGACTATTTCTGAGGCATAAACGGACCATGTAGGAATAGGAGTAATTTGCTGGTTGGATAAGTTCCTCCTCTTTTGTTCTAGGTCTGATTCTGCAGCCCTTATCCACCCCAAGCAGCACTCAGTCACATGGATAATCTCATTGAACACACTTGAATAAGGTGAGGGTTACCCAAATCAGGCTTCTTGTTAAAAAAAAAAAAAAAAATTTACACACACAGCCAAATGGTGCCTTTAAGGGACTGGCCTGCATTGAGGCAGGAGTCAGGCTGACCCAGGGAGCACTTGGGCAGGGAGCGTGCCTCAGGAAAGCAAAATCTGTCCCTGAGCCACCTAGTGAGTGTCCTATAGAATTAGTGCAGCCTGTGCCTGCTAATGCCCCTGTCCTGCTGCGCTCCTGGTATCCTTCCCTCCCCTTGTACCGCTGCAGTGGCCAGGGACAATCTTGCACAGTCTGCCCTTGGGAGAAGAAAGACCTTCACACTTGAAACGTTTGTTTTCCCTAGCAATGGGAGTCCTGAGTCATGACATTGGATCGAACTTGGAATTTCTCAAAGTTGAGAGGTGTTTGGGTTCGGGTACCTGGTTTAGGCCATTAACAAAGTGAAACCCAAATTTCAGTTTGGAGCTCCAGAGGGAACCTCCCAGGGAAGGATCTGGAGGGTTGGTTCAAGACTCTCGCTAGTTCTTTCCCAAGGAAACAACACTGCTCAGATTTGGGCTCTGGTTCAGTAGAGGGAAGCAGGGAACTAATGAAACCTGACTCGAAAAGAGTGCGGAGAAATTTCAGTGTTGCCAATGCTCACAATTTTAACACAAGTCTTGTGATATTTGGTGTTTTTCTTAAAGCATCAGCGCATGGAGTCAGGTGATTACATGGAGATCTCAACTTGATTTAAAAAAAAGCTTGACAACATGAACCCCTAAAGTTCAAAAACCAGAAAGCATCTAAAAGGAACCTAAGCTGTAGTACTTGTAAAATCTCCTCCTTGTTAAGAGCTTGGGGTTTGTGGCACTGTTCCCTACAAAGCTCAATGGAGGATTTTACAGCCTGCATATGAATTTGGTGCTCCCCTGGTCCTGAGGAGTAACTAGTCCTACCTGATGCCAGTGCCAACGTTTACTGCTGGCAGCTGCTGCACAAATACCTCAGGGCTGAACTTTGCAGGGCTGAGTAGCACCAGTTTCCCTACTCAGCTCTTCCACTCCTGCCCTGCAACACGGCTGCTAATTCAGGCCCAAGCCTCACTTGATTGGAGGCAGCCAGTGATGCTGAACTGTTGAATTATTATCAGCGTACAACAAGTTAGGATCTGCCATGCACTCCATTATCTGTTGAAACAACTTCCTGTGTTATTATGGTCTATTTAATCAGTGGGAGCTTTGGGCTGTGGTTCTTTTTCTGGCTTAGTTCAGCAGTAGGAGCGGCAGAGCTATTATTCCATGCCATGCCACCGCCTGAGGTGAAAGCGTGTCCCGAAAGGAGATGGATCACATGGAACTGGAATGTCACAGCACGGTAACGTCTGAAATGTGACATTGCATCTCTATTGCAAAGGCACTTGGAGGCACAATGCAAGGGCTAATGCACGTGCAAATGCTCCAACAGCTGAGCTAAAGGGAGATGGAGTACGATTTACCCTCATATGGGAGGAGACACGGCAGAGCGCCATCCTCCCTTGAACACTGGCCACAGTTATTTACATATGGGGACACTGCACACCCCTTTCCTTCTTGGGGCGCAGTCTGCCTGCAGCCAAACCAACCACTCAGAAGTAAAATAGAAACTGGGATTATTTTCTTATCGCAGACACTCAGTGCTGTTAACAAGGAAAAAAACTCAAAATACTGTTCTTAGTCAAAGGGTACATCTACACTATGGGATTACTCCGAATTTACAGAATTCGATTTGAGGCAACCGATTGTATAAAGTTGAGTGCATGCAGCCACATTAAGCACCTTAATTCGGTGGTGTGCGTCCATGTACCGAGGCTAGCGTCGATTTCCGGAATGTTGCACTGTGGGTAGCTATCCCATAGCTCCCGCAGTCTCCCCCGCCCATTGGAATTCTGGGTTGAGATCCCAATGCTTATACTCTTTCACGGTGAACACCACTATTCACATTACATAGAACATGTGATTTCGGTACAAGGTCGCATTTTGCATCTTATATTGAGTGCCTGTGGCTTTGGTTAGAGATCACATACCAAGCAAAGCCCGTTGAGTGCTGCGGTTTTCCTGTTAACGTGCAGCAGCAGAAACCAAACTAACCTCCCCCCGCATCCAATTCTCTGGGATGATCGCTTTATCCCTCCCCCCACCGTGTGGCTGGTATCAGGGAAGATCCCTGCTAGCCAAAAGCAAAAAGCTCCTCACCAATGCCCACCCGTCCCCCACACCACTTGGCTAACTGCAGGGAAGGATTTCTTTTCAGCCACAGGCAAACAACCCAGGAGGAACGGCCACCTCTGTCCCCTTAATTAAATTCCTGTATTTCAACCAGGTTACCATGAATGATATCACTCTTCTGAGAATAACACAGCGAGATAAAGAACGGATGTTGCTTGAATGCCAGCAAACACCAGGACCATATGCTGCCAGGCTTTGTCATGCAATGATACCAGATTACTTGCTATTAGCATGGCGTGGTCAAGTGTCCTACCATGGAGGACAGAATAAGGCTGCACTGTCCAGAAACCTTCTGCAAAGGCTTTTGGAGTACCTCCAGGAGAGCTTCATGGAGATGTCCCTGGAGGATTTCCGCTCCATCCCCAGACACGTTAACAGACTTTTCCAGTAGCTGTACTGGCCGCGAATGCATCCCAAGTCCTCAGGGCAAATTAATCATTAAAAAATGCTTGCTTTTAAGCAATGTTTTATATTTACAAAAAGGTACACTCACCAGAGTTCCCTTCCATGGCTTCATGGTCTGGGATACCACCTTGGGCGGATACTTCAGTCAGGCGGAGAAAAAGATCCTGGCTGTTGGGGAGAATGGAGTGCTGTGCACTCTCTGTAAGCTCGTCATCGTCCTCCTCCTCCTCCTCATCTTCCCTATCCGCAGAATCCTCAGGCCTGGCTGAGATTACCCCCCCACACACTCGGAATCCACGGTCAGGGATGGGGTAGTGGTGGCGGCCCCCCCTAGAATTGCATGCAGCTCAGCGTAGAAGCGACATGTCTGCAGCTCTGCACCGGCCTTCCGTTTGCTTCTTTGGTTTTCTGGTAGGCTTGTCTGAGCTCCTTAACTTTTACGTGGCACTGATCTGAGTCCCTATTGTGGCCTCTCTCCATCATGCCCTTGGAGATTTTTTCAAATGTTTTGGCATTTTGTCTTTTGGAACATAGCTCTGCTAGCACTGAATCCTCTCCCCATATAGCAATCAGCTCCAGTACCTCCCGTACAGTCCATGCTGGTGCTCCTTTTCGATTCTTGGACTGCATGGTTACCTGTGCTGATGAGCTCTGAGTGGTCACCTGTGCTCTCCACACTAGGCAAACAGGAAATGAAATTCAAAAGTTCGCGGGGCTTTTCCTGTCTACCTGGCCAGTGCATCCGAGTTCAGATTGCTGTCCAGAGCTGTCACAATGGTGCACTGTGGGATAGCTCCCGGAGACCAATACCGTCAAATTTTGTCCACCCTAACCCTAATTTGAACCAGCAATGTCGATTTCAGTGCTACTCCCCTTGTTGGAGAGGAGTTCAGAAATCGATTTTAAGAGCCCTTCATATCGAAGTAAATGGCTTCGTTGTGTAGACGGGGTGCAGGGTTAATTCAATTTAACACTGCTAAATTCGACCTAAACTCATAGTGTAGACTAGGCCAAAGACAACAATGGAGTGCTTAAAAAAATGTGATGTTATTTCCATATAACAGGAGATTCAGACTTTCATTGGAGGTAATGGACAAGAGTTCTTGGGTTCTCTAGCAGGTGAGCCAGAGCACAGGGAGAGAGAGGCACCAGACTGTGTCAAAGAGGGCATGCCCCTGGAAGGGACTGTAGTGTCAAGAGAATGGGAGGGAGCAGAAGAGCTTCGGTCAGGAAAAGGTGCTAAATTGGAGAAACCATCTTCACAGGGGCCAAAGTACCATAGAACGAGGAAGAGCATCTCTCTGTGGGAGGACCCTGGTGTCTTAAATAGGGGGTGTATATCTTGCTGGTCCTTGAGGAAAGGCCTCCCTTTCTTAAATTTGGAAAATATACTCTGAGGGGAAGGCGGCTCTCCAGCAGCCTTTCATAGACTTAGATTTTAAGTGATCATTAAGATCTAGTTGACCTCTTCCATAACACAAGCCAGAGAACTTCACCAGTGATTCCTTCATCAAGCCCAGGACATCTGGCTGAGCTAGACTAAGTCTTTTTGAAAGACATCCAGTGTGGATATAAAGCCTTCCTGTGATGGAAAATCTGTCACGTCCCTAAGAAAGCTGCTCCTTTGCACCTCAGCAGCCACTGTACTGTCTCTGGATGGGTGAGGAGAATTGACTTGCAACCTCCCCACAATCTCTTCTACAGTACAGCCCTGTGGTACAAGTCACCTCAGGTGTGTCTTGTTTTTCTTGTAACCTGCCGTGCAAAATCAAGATGATGCAACAGAAGGGAAATGAATGGAAGGGTTTAGATTTGCCTGTGGGGATGTTAGCAATAAATTCACATTCTTTTCTGTTACCACAGAGGAACCAAAGCATGTTTGAACTGCAAGCCTGATGATTCCTTCTGAGGCCTGTAGAAACAACATTCAACAGCTTTTTGCTTTATGCAGAAGCTAAAACAAAACTATCAGTGACAGAGAACAAACTGAACAGGCCTGGACTGTGGATGGTGCAGAGGCCAGGAGACTTCTTAGGCACCATCCCAGCTGCAATTCCTTCCTACACAGAGGAGTGCACACTCTGCATCATTTCTTAGGAAAGTGCAACAGACTTCATCTAGCCTTAACCTCCTTCCCACCCCCCTTTGGAGAAAGCAGCTCTGTGCTTCGCAGCCTGCAGGGAATGCTCTCGGAATGCTCTCGTGCCAGGTCCTGGCATGGGGTGCAAGAGTAGAGAAATGTGCCTTGTACCATTCTCCCCACCTCTGCATAAAATCCCAGACAGCCCACTCCTAAATACAAATAATTTTCATCATTCACAAGTTTGCATCAATGCCAACAAAAGGAAACACAGTCTACCTATGGAGTGCCCAATTTTCAGTGCAACTTCTACCCCGCCTGTTGTGCATATGCAGCTTCATACATATGCATAGCCCTGAATATGTACTTCTGTGCACTAACATATGCAGGAGCAGTTGATAATATACCACATGCATGCACAGGAGATGGCATTCCTTGTGAAAAATGCATTCATTTACAAAAAACATTCATAAAAAATTGCACATGTACATTGGGAGACTCTCTTAAAAGTCAGGTGGACAGCCTGTGAAAGAAAACTGAGGCTAGTATTCTCTAGCCAGAACATATTTCAACATTAGCAAGATTTCAGTCAGTAACTGGGTAAGCCTTTTTCCCCCTCCTTGCTACCTCTTGGAAATGAAGCTTCGGTAGCATTGTGGCCTGAGAATACACAGAACCAGATGACCATGCATTGAAACTCTAAGGATCACCTTTGCCATTAGTACCATAGCATGAGGTGGAGTTGCATGCAGATAACACGGTGTTTCAAGAGTCAAAAGCCTGAACTCTTGACAGATCTGCGATCCTCTAGAGCTTGTTTAGTTGGAGGAGGATAGAGGTTCTCAGCAGAGGCCCTCAAGCAACGTTTGATTCTACAGAGTCCAACTTTATTGACTTTCAAACTACCTATCTATTTTCTCAGGTTTTTGGGGAGCCAGAGGGTTGAGTGGGCAGAGCCTCCACTTTGAAAGACTGTGTGTGTTGAAGTTGCACTTGTTTAACTTCTGGTCTGATTTTAAACAGAGGTCATTTAAAGCGGTGCAAAACACTGTGTGGATACTGTACTTTTCTTTTTTTTTTTAATTTTTATTTTGACTTGATTAGGAATTCATTTAAACTAAACCAAAATACACCCTTCTTAATTAAACCAAGATGAGAGTGTTCACACAACTTTTAGCACTGGTGTATTAAACCAGTACAACTTTCTTGTATAGACATAGCATAATATTGATATTGGACAATCTGGATTGATGGTCCCAATCTTTAAAGAGAATGATTTTAAAGAGACCCTAGTGATTTTGTGCACTATGTAGGTGCCCAACTTGACACCTTTTAAGGGCCTGATTTGCAGAAGACAGGTAATTGGCAATTTCCGAAAATCAGGTCCCCTCAAGGGATCATGTTTGGTATCCAAAACCAATAGTGCTAGCATGCTCAAGAGTTTTGGATATGCACATTGTACTAGCTGAAAGATCAAAGAAGTTCCCACTCATTTGAACTCAACTTCTCTCTCGTATTAGTGGACATGGAGCAGCATGTCTGTGTGACAGTACGTCACCCTTAATTTTTTTCCCCATAATTTTTAAGCCTTTGCTGAAGTGTTAATTTTGTCCCTCAGGAATGGCTTCAGTGCCAGCCTCACCTACTCTTTTGCAAGGTGTAGCCGATGCCTCTTATTGCGAAAGGCTCATGGAAAATGTCCGTGAGTATGTGGCCTTGTGTTCAATTAGAAGCTGATGCATGATTAATAATCTCTTTGGAAGGAATGTACTGGCAAGGTGATGGCTGACAATTTGTTATAAGGAGTTACAAGAGTGAGCCTTTCCCTCTGCTGCAACTTCTGGTGTTTGTGGATAACAGCCTTCTAGGCACCTTCCACACACTGCGCTAAGTGGTTCAGATGCAGTAGGTTACAGAATTATTTTTCTGTGTAGTTTAAAAAAAAAAAAAAATAGTTTGGGGACATATTGCAAAATACAGGATGTTGTCCAGTCAGTCAGGAAAACTATTCCCAGAAGACAGATTAGGTAACATCAACCCTCAGGATCGCTGCTAATGGGAACTAGATTGCTGAGTAGATTATACCAAGCTTTTCAAGTCTAACTTGAAATCTAGTTCAGATTTCAGGTAAAAGCAAGTTTGAGATCACCCCCATTTCTAGTGGACATTAGCAACTATTACCAATCACAAAATTGGATGATCGCCATCAACACTGTTCAAAAGGCTTACAATCTGAGTAGGGCGTTGGTGATTAGAACTGAGGCAAATTACAATGTACCCAGAAACTTTTCTGATGAAAAAATTTTTCATGCTTTTTCATTTTCCACAAGGATATATATTTTACAGGGAACATATTGAAGGGATCCAGAATAATGAAGATATTGATAGGTGCGTCTGTCTCAGGAGAGATTAAGAAGAACAAGTTAGAACTAGTTTTTTTTTTTTTTTTTTTTTTTTAATTTTAACACCTAATACAATTCCAATTTAAAGGATTACTTGCACAAAAAAATAAACACATTTGGTATTAAAAAATTTATCACTTTAACACCCTTTTTCTTATGATCTGCACCCTGTTTGGTGCAGAGACATATAAAGACTAATGGCACAAATTTGTTTTTACTCTACAGGAGTTTGTTTTTATGTACCCAAGTACTCTAGAGGACACCAGCCCGCTTTATACAAGAACCATTTTCTTCAGCCTGCTGAATTTAGTTTCACAAAGAAACAAAGCTATAAAGGCATTATAAAAACAACTGCCTTATATTCTTTTAGATACACTGACTTTTTGCACCATTTATATACATACTGTTATATAACAGCTCTTGAGTACAGTACATGCAGCAGAATATGCCTGTTGAATATAAAACATACATTTAAAATCTTCTCCTGTTAGAATTCTTTGAAGACTGAATTATTGTAGAATGCCCACTGCTCTGAGAAAATGGTTTGAGAGTACAAATGTCTGCATATGTTGGCCACTGGAAGAATCCAAGGCTAACTGGAATAATATTTATAGCACATCAGTAGTTCATTTTAAAGTCCGTTTCTTTCTGGCCTCTGCTTTAGAAAGTGCATTCTGAGGACTCCATGCTCTTAAACGTGGCAGAGATTTAAAGGCTGCATTGTGTATGTAACCCAGTGTACTGGCTAATAAATACTATCCACTGGCATGGAGTAAATAGCTACGCTCTAATATAACCAGCATGGGCAGTCAGTGAAGTATCCCATCCAAGCAGGTGATTTTCAAAAGTGCTAAGCAGCCTGCAGTTCCAAATACAAGTGCTATGTATGGATTTAAGAGCCTAACTTCAGACTCCTGGGGGTTTGTTTTGTTTTTGGTTTTTTTTAAATCTTGGTGTTAGTTTCTCTTTAACAATTCTTCACATTGGTACATTCCATAGAGTAGCTAACAGTTTGAAACAGTTGAATACATATTTGGAATGATTTAGATTTTTTCATCCAATTACTCTGTGAAGTGATTTGCTGTACAGCACTAATACGTGCACATTCATACAGAATGTCATTCTCCAGGACTGTCATACGGCACCTTTTATGAGCAACAAATTCAATCTAAAAATGTAAGTGAAGAAAGCTGATATGACGGTCTAGCCTTTGATTTGTTTTAATTAATACCTCAAGCTTTTAAACTGAAGACAGTCAGCATTAAATCATGTATATAATAGCATAATAAACTGCTATTTTCCTCCTCAGTCAGCTACTTACCTGTCTCCATTGATCAATTTGGTTTATTGCCCCAAAACAGAACAAAGCCCTACTTCTTTCATAATGGAAATTTGTATATTCCCTCCCCCCCCCCCCCCACGTGTAAGGTTTAGTAGTTCAGTTTGTTTAACTACATGATGTACTCTTCCTTTTTTCCCCCCTACTAATTACAGGAAACTTTGCCTAAGAAGAATTTACATACAATAGATATAAAACAATTATATTTATTGATAAACAGATCACATTTTAACTTTGAAAAGCATGAACATTAAGAGGCGTATTAAAACATACCCAGGCCTAAACAGTCTCAATATTTTCTGCTGTAGAAAATGTATACAACTGGTAGAAATACTCTATACACAGTATATTTATATTAGACAATTCACCACACACAGTTCATTCATTTAGGACACGTAGCGTGCCACTGTACATGTGGTTCTATTATATACCTAATCTAAACAAACTGCTTGTGAAGAGTTCTATAATGTTATTAGAATATAACATTTAACTACAGTTGATCATGAATTAATTTCAGCCACAAAACCCTAAAACCTTAGTTGCTTCTAGTTTCACATTAAACACATTAACAGATCCTTATTTCACAACTGACTAGTAACAAAATATAATTTTATATTTTACTGATCTTACACTATATACAAGTTACTACATTGTATATCAAAAGTGAACTTCTGTGCTTCACTCCACCAGCCAGTCTGAGAATTCTTCTACCATATGCATTGACTGAAGATAGTCTCTTGACCATTCTGAGTAAACAAATGTGTGGCTTTATAATCAACAACTCTATATTACAATGAAAGAAGTGGATCACTTTTATATATTCCATTTTGTACCTTCTGAAAATGAAATGAGACTTAGCCACATGGTCCAGGTTGAAACAGGTCTATCCTAAAACACATTTTAAATAAAAATAGCTTGCGTCTTTCCAACAATGCTCATTTCAAAATGATTTGTGTACTGTCAATGCCTCCATGGTAACAAGTTATATTAAAAACACACACACAAAGGATGGATTATGTAATAATCCAGTCATCTGAAATAATATGCTTCTCCCACCATGTGTCTGAAGAAATCAGAAGGCAGGATGATAATACTTAAATGCGGGTCTGGCACATTGAAAAATTAAGGCACTATTTAAACCCCATCTAATTAACCCTCACAACATCCCGGTGAGGTTAGTTATACAAGTATTTTCATCTCCACTAAGGAAACAAAATGCCTTGCCCAGGACCACACAAATGACAGACCTAGAATCAGTACTCAGGAGTTCCTGGCTCTTGGTCCTACACTCAGTTCATTAGGCCATGCTACCTCTCTAAAATGCAGCTTCTGATTGGCTAGAATTCAGACTTATCTGCAGACTTAATAGAAAAGCAGGTCACTGCGCAATTCCAGGAGAACTCCCAAAGAGAGTCAAGCTCCAGTAAAGATCTCAAGATTCAGAATTTGTTCATCTAAGTCTCACCTAGCAGCATGACTACAGAGCTATTCCCACTTTGCTTAGCCAGCTGCAGTGGAGTCTGAAACTTGAGGCTTTGCAAGTCATCCAGGGCCCCATGTTGTAATAGAACCTCAACTGTTTTTGTATGCCCGCCTCTTGCTGCCAGATGAAGAGCGGTCAGCCCTTCCTCATCAGAATCATTCACATTTTCCGAATGGACGAGTTGCTCGACTACTTCGGCATGTCCGTTTTCCGCAGCAAGGTGGAGCGCTGTCCTGTTCAAAGGGCCCCTAGCCAAAGCATTCGCCATTTCGTCTAGCAACAGTTTGGTAGTTGCCAGATGTCCATTGCGAGAGGCTAAATGAAGTGCGGTGCATCCCTCCGCTGTTGCTACCTCTATTTCTGCGCCACGATTGAGAAGCAGCCTCGAAGTGCTGGTATGGCCAGTTTCAGCAGCTACATGGAGAGCCGTTTGCAGAAGCACGTTCCGTACGTTGACATCGGACTGTAGTTCTATAAGAATGCGGGCAACTCTGTAATGCCCTCTTTGTGCTGCCAGGTGCAGTGGGGTCCTTCCATCCACTGTCTGTGCATTCACATTCACGCCTGGCTGTTTTGCCAGAAGCTTTACAATGGAGAGATGACCTTGCCAGGCAGCATAGTGCAGTGGCACCCAGCCATCCTTGCCTTTGATATCCACATTGACACCTCTTCTCAACAGTATCCGCACTATGTGCTCTTGTCCATGCTGGCAGGCTATGTGTATGGGGGCTCTTCCTTCAAAATCCACTTCATTCAGTGATGCATTTTTATCAAGCAGCAGTCGGGTACTGAACTCATCCCCATTCTGTGCAGCAAAGTGAAGAGCAGTCCACTGATCCTCATCTTTGGCATTCACATTGATTTTCCGTGCCAGAATAAGCTCCACAATGCTTTTCATTTTCTTCTCTATGGCCACATGGAGAGGAGTGGACCCTTTCTTGTTGGTCAGGTTGGGGTTGGCATTATACAGAAGAAGCCACTTGACACATTCTTCTTGACCTGCTTCAACAGCCAAGTGTAAAAGGCTGGAGCTTCCATCTAAGACAAGATCAACATCCTGGGGCTGGAGAATCTTCATCAATTTGCTCGTGTCTCCAGATATAATTGCCTCGGCCAGTTTTCTCTTCTGAATATCTGTTGTGCCAATATCTGGGTGGGGAAAGAACATCAAAATTCTATTACAACCAAGAATTTTATTTTCATGACTGAAATAGGCTAACAGTGAATAAAGTCATTACCTTTCCTTGCCTAGGAATTAAGCTACAGTTTAATCCACACCTCCTTGCAGTATAGTTAGGACAGTTTTAAAATCAGATTTGGAATGTGTGCTAACTCTTTTCTTGTCTTCTCTCATGAAAGTAGGCAGGAGAGCATGGTGGGGTGGGAAAGACATTCCGCAGGTGATCTGTCCTCACCCCTGCAATTATCTCAGTTTAATCCAGGACTAAAATAGAGTCTTTAGGAGCACTAGCTTGGAAGTGGAAAAATCTATTATAGTTCTCATCATGTTTGTATTGAACCAACTACATGACGCTAAGCACAGATATTCAAAAAAGGAGCCCAATTATAGGCACCTGAAGTCTGTATTTAGGCAACTAAACAAGTTACTTGATTTTCCATAGTAAAATAAGTGACTAGACATCTCCCACTAAGCCCATATTTAGGCACCCTGGAGCTTAAATTTAGGCACCCATTTTTGAAGAATGGGAAGAAAAAATATATATATATCTTTGCCCTAGTTTCAAATCACAATGCTTTCCCATTTCAGTCTGAAGGTTTATCCAGCATTTAGGTGAACAAATAGTGCTAAGAGCAAAACGGTCAATGCTCTGATTTATGGAACAGTTTATAAAATCCCCCTCTCTCACTCCCCACCTTGTCTCCCATGGCTCATTTCAGTAAAATCACCAACACTTACCACTTCCAGAGTTCTCTCTCTCAAAGGACAGCGACAGGGAACCTCTAGAGGAAAAGGCTGAATCCACAGACGAAACCCCTGAAAGCCTCTTGTCACTGGAAACAAGTTTGGACTCAGAAGAGCTACGACTGAGTTCTTCAGGGCCTTCCATCGTCTGCGAGATCCCTGAATCCAGCTGGGACAACAACTCAGAGAGGCTATAATCCTTAGCAGATACTGGAGTGGACTCACGTTTTGGCTGGGATAACACAGGCATTCCCTTCAAAAGAAAGGAAAACACATGTTTTAAAAGTGTCTGAATTTCACTCGGCAGTGGGGAAAATTAACAGCATGAAATCAAAACGTGTTCATTTGCAGGTTTCTTTAAATGCTGTTAAAGACAAACAAAATGAAAAGGTGTCTGGAAGACTTCAGTACTAGGAAAAAATGGCAGGGTTTATCAGCATTATACTTTCAGGGAATCCCCAAATCCAGCTGTTCCTTCACAGCATTTTGAAGATCAAACCTTTCTCCCATCCAGATTGAGAGAGGGTTAACTAATCAGGCCCTCATCTCCTCTCTGGCTTTCCTCACACTGTCTTTTCTGGGTTTTTTTGCCCAATCTGCCCTTGTTATTCACCTTTGAAGCCCTTCCACTGACTCCCTCACCCCCCACCCTCCAAAAATAATATTATTATTATTATTATTAATAATAATTTCTTAGCCTTCACTGCCCTGCATAATACTGCTCTCCCAACCACACCCGCCTTGTTTCTTATCACATCACTCCCACTGTTTCACTAATGGTCCCAACCTCACTCTCCTCGTTATCCTTTTCTGCCACAGCAGTTTTTGTGCTTCCTTACAAGTCCACCCCAATGCCTAGGAGGTCCTTTCCGATCTACAAGTCTGCTATTCCTGTTTGCATTCAAATCCCTCATCGAGATCCACTTCTACCATAATGCCTACACAAAGTTGCCCAACTAAACCACTAGTGGAGGGATACTGGGAGTATTACAATGGTACTATAGGGGGTTTAGGTCAGGGCAGTGTTTGATTCTTGTACATTTCACTTCTGGCAACAATTTAAGATTTGTTTAGAGTGCATTTCATATTAACTTTGCATTAAATATGGGAAGAAGAACTACCTCTGAATGTGGTTCCGGACATCTTTTGGTGGTCAGGTCCTGAGCTATCATTTCCTTTGTTTCATCTTCTGGTTTTTCACAGAGGTCCTCGGTTTCTGAGGTGATTTCTTTGAAAGAGGCAAGAAAGATTTAATAGCCAAACCAGCAGTTATTTGTCTGAGAGGCATTTAATGCTAGTGAAAGATGCTTGGGTCAACAGTACTGGAGATTTACTCCCCTCTCCCCCCCCCCCCCCCCGCTTTATCCCACAGCACACGCATCGAGGGCAGCAATGTAAGTTTTCCCCCACACTGCCCACTATCAGTGTGCTATTTTCACCTTATCTCTAGACATGAGCACGTATCTCAGTCTTCCTGGATACTGAATTATGCCTTTATTGAAATGCCAATGGCCAACTAGCCACTAAAAACTGAACAGAGCCTAACAGCAACTCATTGCACATAAGCTAATGATCAGCTGTGAGATGGTAACAAATCTGTCAGTACCCGCCTGGCCCAGATTCAGACATGTGACTGAGATGCGGAAGTCTCCTCATCCTCAGGGCTTGTCTACATTTGAAATGCTATAGTAGCAAAGCTGCAACACGTCACTATAAACACTACCTATGCCAACAGGAGGGGTTATCCCATTAGCATAGGTAAATTCACCTCCATGAGAGTTGGTAGCTAGGTCAACAGAATAACTCTTCCATCGACCTAGCTCTGTCTACACCGGGTGTTAGGTCGGCTTAACTACATTGCTCAGGGGGTGTGGATTTTTCACACCCCTGAGCATTGTAACTGGGTCGACCTAACTTTTAAGGTGTAGACCAGGCCTCAGTCATCATCCAGTCCTGTACTTCATCTGGAGCGGGGACGGAAGGGGGGCAAATCACACTTTAGCAATTAGCATTAAAAACATCTGTAGAGGATTATTGCATTCTCTTAGGTGTTTACAGTTGGAGCACTTGTGTTTGGTTTTGGTTATGCTGAAGGCTTTTTTTATTTTAATTAAATTGCCAGAAACATGTGTCAGTTGTAGAAAGACCAAGCCCATTCATTGGTTTATAACATTAGGCATCATGGCCCAGGGCATCCAATGCTCTCCTCCACCACACCAAATTCAAATCTTGGCTAGGATGTGTGCTTTAGGAAGTCAACCTACGCGCACACTCCCCAGGCAATGGCTACAGGGATTACCCAGTTCAGTACATGTCTTACTTCTAGGACGTTTACACAATATTTCTTCATGGCCAGACTTGTCTTCATATAATCCCTTCCCCAAGTGAATAAGCTTCCTCTAGCCTTGTCTTCACTACACAATATGCTCAATGCATTGTGTTACCATCAGTTTATATAGGATTTAGTCTTCAACACTTAAATGATTCACAGGAGAGATGGGTAGCTGCATTATCAGGAAAGGTACCTTGAAATGTTGGCCGTTTGCTAGGATCATCTTGCCAGCACTTTTGCATCAGTTTGATCAAGTTATTACACGAGCGAGGTCTGGATTTGGATATGGCAGGTAGCTCTGGGCGGTGGCCTTTAACCACTTTCACCATAATATGCAAAATGTTGTTTTCCTCTGCAAAGTAAGGGCACACAAATAGAAACAGTTTAGCAAAATGATGAGATTCTTTTCCTTGAATCGTTATATGAAAGTTCAATTGCTTCAGATGAAACTTGGGTTCTCTGCATTTTTTCCAGGGTTGGGAATATATATATTTTCTATTATGGTATAAAAACAGGTTTTAAATTCAAATTTCACTAATTGCTAGAGAATAAGTTGAAATACCCAACCATATTTGCTTTCAGAACAGATGGCGATACTGATGTCACTGACAACAGTGCTATGTTTCTATCACCTATGTCAGGTCACTTTACAAAACCATAGGTTGGAGAGAAATACTGGTCTGTGTTACTGTACAGTATTTTGCACTTGTCTATCTATCTGCAGTAATAAAAGAGGAAGGGACTTGTTCTCTTATTCGTGTGCCTCATTATAAGCTAACAGTACCATACAGCAATTCAACCTCCAGACATACTGTATATAACAGTTGGTGAATCTACCATGGTCTCCATGCTAACGTGCATGATCATGTAATTCAAGTGATGAAAGCTTGCACTTTTAGGTTCTATTGTACGTTAAAGTTAAGCAAATAGGGACAGAGAAGGGGCAGGAACAAACAAGATCTTGTTCTCCAGAAAATGGACAGTAGGGTGGAGAGGGTAACCTGCCCAAACAAGTTTGTTATAGATTTGAGAAGCTAACTAAAAGGGTAAGATAGCATAGTTTGCATTTCAGTACATTATGGGGAGGTAATACTTAAAAAAAAAAAAAAAAAAAACCACCACACCACATAACACTTATAAAAATTGATCTACATCAGGACTTGAACAAACTCTTCCTCGGGGCCCTTCGGGTTTATAGTTAGTCTCTGAAGACAACATTTCTTGCAGGATGGATACATATCAATTTTTTTATATTTAAAATTATATATTTTTTTTAAATAAATAAACCTGCTTAAAAGTAAAGTTAAATGTAACACTAGTTATCTTAAGGTCCAAAATTATAATCTCTCAACACATTTAAATAAATAAATAAGCAAGCTGAATCCATGAGCCTCTATCAAAAACTCTGAATTAAAGGTGGCTTTCCTACATAAAGAAAAAATTAGAGGAAAAACATTACTTTTGAGGTCAAGCTTTACAAATATGGCATAACAGCTCAACCTGTATAATTTAGGAGATGTCTCATTTTTCAGGAGACTTAGGCAAGTAGGAATTTGTGCGCCACTCATTTTCACTTAGGCACATGTGAAAATTTTCCCCAGGCTGATGTGAAATAATCCATTTAAATTTATTGACTACAGTCAATCCCTCTGTTTAATTAATCAAATAGTTATAAATGTGAAATATATTTTGATGAGAAGTTTATATATTCAACACATTTAAGGTTGTTTTAAATAAAAATAAATTGTATATGCTGGGGTGTGTGTGTGTGTAATTTCCAGTTACCATCCTAATGCAGCTTGACAAAGTCATGAGCAAAAAATTAATTATCTAGTAAAGAAGCAATATATCATTCACCAGTTTCTAATGTACTTGGAAAATATTAGGCTAAATAATTGCTTACATGAATATATATCGTTATAGTGTTCCCTCTTGGGTAGCACAGATATACAAAATCTAGCGTAAAGGCTCTATTTAGTTGTAAATAAACATGTTTTAATGGTTATATCAACCAATGAAAATGCATCTTTCTTCAGTTATTTTCTAAAGTACAGACGGAAAAGTTTATTAATTTTTTTTAAATCACCGATTTTAAAATCAATCCACCCTGATTTCTTGACAATTGCCTTCCATGAACTACCAATAGCAAAGCCAAGGATCTGTTTAGAATTCACTGGACCACATGCTACTCTAGAACTGTATGCAAACTCCTTTTGGATCACAGATTGAGGGCAGTGTTACAGGTTACACTTTCAGAATATAAAGGGGAAGTTGGACTTTTTTCTTTTTTATATATAATCATACTTGAAATATGTGAGCTCAGAACATTAGTTAGGGACCAGCACATTGATATGCTGTAGAAATGGAGGTTGGTAAGTCAAGACACCAGACAAGACAGCTCAATTTGGGATATGCACACAGAGGAAGCAAAGAATCCTGTTTCTATTATGTACATCCAAAATACGAAGCTCATGAACAAAGTAGCATTGGCTTACCTGCAAACGGCTTTTTCTGTGTGAGGACTCCCCAAATGACTATAGAAAAACTGTAAAATAGATATTATGTCTGTTAATCCTAGGGAATGCTAGTGTATAGACAGGGCAAAAAAGCCACCCGCCGCCACTTCCCCCGCCCCCCAGTGCGGCAGAGCAGGGCAGCGAGCCCAGCCGGGGCTCTCCGCTCTCCCCGGCGGCCGGAGCGCTGGGAGCAGGAGGGCGAGCCCGGCCGGGGCTCTCCGCGGCGGCCGGAGCGCCGTGGGGAGGGTGGCGAGCCCAGTCGCGGCCCCACTCTCGGGCCGGAGCGCCCCGCCGCGCCGCCCCCCTCCAGGTGCCACTCCAAACACATGCTTGGTGGGCTGGTGCCTGGAGCCGGCCCTGTGTATAGATGACCCCATGTGATTAGGTGTATTTATGGGCTGGGCTAAGAACCATGCCTGAATGGCAGTTAAAATGAAATTAGGGATCTTATGGCGAGGACTAACTAACAGTGTCCAGGCTTTAGTGAGTGACCGGAGAGAGTAAGAATCATGGTTACATTCGTTACTAGTTTACACCAAGTCACCACATATGCCAAAACCAAGGAAATCTGAATGAAGTCGGGAATTTCTAAGAAAGTTGCTAAGTAAACTTGGACTCAAACTGAAGCAATCCCAGTTTGTCTTCCATTCGCTTAGAACATGCATTATTTTATTAGAAAAACAAAATAAAAGTATGGGTAATAAGCAGGAAGAACTGGAAGTGCTAATAAATAAATACAACTATGACATTGTTGGCATCACTGAAACTTGGTGGGATAATACACGGGATTGGAATGTTGGTGTGGATGAGTACAGCTTGCTCAGGAAGGATAGACAGGAGAAAAAGGGAGGAGGTGTTGCCTTATATATTAAAAATGTACACACTTGGACTGAGGTAGAGATGGACATAGGAGATGGAAGTGTTGAGAGTCTCTGAGTTAGGCTAAAAGGGGTAAAAAACAAGGGTGATGTCATGCTAGGAGTCTACTACAGGCCACCTAACCAGGTGGAAGAGGTGGATGAAGCTTTTTTTAAACAACTAACAAAATCATCCAAAGCCCAAGATTTGGTAGTGATGAGGGACTTCAACTATCCAAATATGTTGGGAAAATAACACAGCGGGGCACAGACTATCCAACAAATTCTTGGACTGCATTGCAGACAACTTTTTATTTCAGAAGGTTGAAAAAGCTGGGGGAAGCTTTTCTAGACTTGATTTTAACAAATAGGGAGGAACTAGTTGAGAATTTGAAAGTAGAAGGCAGCTTGGGTGAAAATGATCATAAAATCAGAGTTTGCAATTCTAAGGAAGGGTAGAAGGGAGAACAGCAAAATAGAGATAATGGATTTCAGAAAGGCGGATTTTGGTAAGCTCAGAGAGCTGATAGGTAAGGTCCCATGGGAATCAAGACTGAGGAGAAAAACTGAGGTGAGTTGGCAGTTTTTCCAAAGGGACACTATTAAGGGCCCAAAAGCAAGCTATTCCACTGGTTAGGAAAGATAGAAAAGGTGGCAAAAGACCACCTTGGCTTAACCATGAGATCTTGCATGATCTAAAAAATAATGAGTCATAAAAAATGGAAACTAGGACAGATTACAAAAGGATGAATATAGGCAAACACAGGAATGCAGAGGCAAGATTAGAAAGGCAAAAAATGAGCTCAAACTAGCTACGGGAATAAAGGGAAACACGACGACTTACTATTATCAATACATTAGAAGCAAGAGGAAGACCAAGGACAGGGTAGGCCCACTGCTCAGTGAAGAGGGAGAAACAGTAACAGGAAACTTGGAAATAGCAGAGATGCTTAATGACTTCTTTGTTTCGGTCTTCACCGAGAAGTCTGAAGGGATGTCTAACATAGTGAATGCTAACGGGAAGGGGGTAGGTTTGGCAGATAAAATAAAAAACGAACAAGTTAAAAATCACTTAGAAAAGTTAGATGCCTGCAAGTCACCAGGGCCCGATGAAATGCATCCTAGAATACTCAAGGAGCTAATAGAGGAGGGATCTGAGCCTCTAGCTATTATCTTTGGAAAATCATGGGAGAAAAAAAATCAGTTTCATACATTCAGAATGGGAAGAGACTGTCTAGGAAGGAGTACGGCAGAAAAGGATCTAGGGGTTATAGTGGACCACAAGCTAAATATGAGTCAACAGTGTGATGCTGTTGCAAAAAAAGCAAACATGATTCTGGGATGTATTAACAGGTGTTTTGTGAGCAAGACACGAGAAGTCATTCTTCCGCTCTACTCTGCGTTGGTTAGGCCTCAACTGGAGTATTGTGTCCAGTTCTGGGCACCGCATTTCAAGAAATATGTGGCGAAATTGGAGAGGGTCCAGAGAAGAGCAACAAGAATGATTAAAGGTCTTGAGAACATGGCCTATGAAGGAAGGCTAAAAGAATTGAGTTTGTTTAGTATGGAAAAGAGAAGACAGAGGGGACATGATAGCAGTTTTCAGGTATCTAAAAGGGTGTCATAAGGAGGAGGGAGAAAACTTGTTCACCTTAGCCTCTAAGGATAGAACAAGAAGCAATGGGCTTAAACTGCAGCAAGGGAGGTTTAGGTTGGACATTAGGAAAAAGTTCCTAACTGTCAGGGTGGTTAAACACTGGAATAAACTGCCTAAAGAGGTTGTGGAATCTCCATCTCTGGAGAGATTTAAAGAGTAGGTTAGATAAATGTCTATCAGGGATGGTCCAGTATTTGGTCCTGCCATGCGGGCAGGGGACTGGACTCGATGACCTCTCGAGGTCCCTTCCAGTCCTAGGATCTATGAATAAACACACTCACAGTAAACTGAAGATGTAAATTTAGCTTATCAGTGTGTTTAATATCGCACTATACAATTTAACAGTGCTTCACTTGAGAAAGGATTAAAACAAAGTAAGACCAAAACAAGCAATTAGTCACCAAGGCCTCAATCCTGCAAAGACTTCAGTGGGTCTACTCTTCCTCTTAAAGTGAAGCATATACGTCTTTACAGGATCAGGGCCTAATCTGGAATTTTTATTTATTTTTTAAATTGTGCTTTGATGTTAGAGAGACTTCCAGAACTTGAGAGAAACAAGTCTCATTATTACAATTACAATGTTGTATCATTTAACCAAGGGTTTTTGATAGCTCTACTGATACCTACGGAGACGTATGCACTGACCTGTACACATCATGTTTAGTGTCAAAGTATCTGTTCTTCTCTTTTATACGTTCTGGAGGCAGATATGCAATAGTACCACACAGACCATCTATGCTGAGATCATGGGAATGTGAAAGTCCATTGCACTTTGCTAATCCAAAATCAGAAATCTGCAAAAGTAGGAAAGAAAAAAACATAAAACAATTAAACTTCAGATGATTTCACCTAAACTTTTCTTGAACAAGTTATAATCCTACATTACAGTGAATTGTCATGTGGAAATATCAAGCTAATAAATTCTGAAAATACTAAGATATGGTAGGCTTGCTTTTTTATTGGCTTAAGAAATAATTAAAAAGATTTCTATGAAGAATAAAAGATTAGCCCATAAACTAAAGAGACACCCTTTTCTTTTTCCAGTTAGCCCATTACAAACGTTTGCACTTATATTACCTCAGGAGGGCAACTTCACATGATTCAGACTGTGAAAGTTTGGCTAATGTAGTCCACAAATTAATACAACCATCACTCTTTCCCCTTCCAAGCAACATCAAGCTAGAAAAAGTTTGATCATGTATGTTTCAGAGAAACTTTATAGCTTGCTCAAAGCCCAGGAAAAAAAAAAAAAAATCACAAAAGCTATTTAGAGAATGGTTATCAGGATCATCTATGTATAGTGATTATGTCTACGTAGACTAACAAGTGGCATGTGCAGAGGAAGACAATGTAAAAAAGCAGTAGGGATTTTTCTGGCAAGCAACACAGATAGCAAGTTGGAGTGAAGCAGTGGAGCCAGCTGAAGAGAGAAGAACAAGTGACAGCAAGTTATTTTTAAAAGGAAACACCTCCAATGTAATCTGAAGGATCAAACAAATATGCATTAATTTGTCCTCCCAGGTACATCTCAGTCATAAATCAAACAACTAGATAAAGAATTTTCTCTTGTGTTGCTACTTGATATTTTCCCAGCTATTTTAGGGAAGATTCTAGAATATAGGTGAGAATTTCAAAAGGAGATTAAGTGATTTAGGAGCACAAATCCCACTGATTTTCAATGGAACTTGGGCTCCTAAGTAACTCCCCCCCCCCCCCCTTCTTCAAAGCATAAAACTCACCACTGTATATAACAGGGTTCAAATGTCCCCTTTTGTGTAACAATGCACAGATCTTCCAGTAACTCATTCACATAACATTTTTCTTCTTTATAGCATCCCCCTTGAGAAAATTCTATACGTTTGTATCACCTATTGATTCAAGGCAATGTTAAAAATTAAAATAAGTTTGTGGGAGATTGACTTACACTTTGGGAACTCCATCCCATACACATTATAACCAGTTTTATGGTGTTAGAACTCAGAGACTTCAGTCTCAAAGAACATTTGATCTCCCTGTTAATTTTCAACAAATTTCAAAACATTCCCCTACCATAAGGGCTAAGAAAAACTCCCCTCTGGGACCAAGGAATCAGACAGACATTCTTACTCCAGAAGTGTCTGGAAGGGTAATTTCTAATATTCATAATGGTGTAGTAATGGACAAGTATGATCCCAACCCACTTAGAGAGCCAATACAAACAGTGGAATCAAGATCGGCATGAAGATGCAGAGCAGGAGGAATAGGGAAGAGATACCCCCAGACAGGCAAATGCTCAAAATCATGTTGAGTTTCAGAGGGGCTGAGAACCTGCAGCTCCTATTAACTGCAACAGGAGTTCTGGGTGCTCAGTGCTTCTGAAAAATACAGCCCTAAAATGTCTGTTTAATCAGCAATCTGACTATGCAAGTCTGAACAGATCCAACTTGGAAGAGTCCTGGTACCTGTATTATATGACTAACAGTGCAAGGTAGTGGATTGTGCACTTCCCATAAGATTTACAGGGCATTGAGTGTTTGCTCATAATGGAAGTAATGTACCACCCTAAGATAAACAATGTAAAGATTTAGTGTTCAGTTGAAGTGAAAAGTGAAATATAAAACTGCACATATGTAAAAAGTTCCTAAGTTCAGAACAGCTCCTCGCTCACCTTTTCTTTATAGATCCAAGTCAGCAATTCCCAGAACTACAATATAGATTAGATTAAAGGTCTTAGAACCAACAAAGGTAAGGAAACAAAAGTAACATTGGAACTGTACAGCGCATCTCTGTAGGTCTGTTGGGTTTTTGGTTTGGAAACATATTAGCGTGAATGTACAAAAGGACACCACAGAGTCAAATGTATATAGATAAAAGGAAAATCCAACAGCAAATTTCCACCTTGAATGTGTTAACATACTGCAAAGGGCACTGGAAATTAAAGTACTGTACCTGAGGGCTGCAACACCCAAGTTAAACAGGCATTTTCTGGAGGAAGCTTTTGTGGGATTAAATTAGGTCCTCTGAAGTAAGTTTTCAAAAGTGTGTGGTATTTAGTCACACAGCTCTTATTAACGCCAGTAAGCAGCATATGGCAGGTGGAAAATGTAACCATTTAATGTAGGTTTTCCCCTTTAATTAGCTTGTTAGAGTTGTCCCCCAAACACACCTATTAAGTTATGCAAAATGACAACGTTAAAATGTAGTGATTCAGAGTTTGGCATGTGAGTGTGTTCTTGGAATGGATATCTTCTCTAACTAGCAAATACACACAACTACAGGCAACTGGAAACTCCCAAAAGGCATTTGTGGGTGACATCATCGTTAGAGGAAACCTTAACCTTAATTCCTTAGAATAGTAATTTACTTTCATATGGAGCCTTTCATTTCAATGTGATTCATGAGCTTACATAATAAAAGCAGTTAAAAATTGCTGCCACTTCTGGGGTGGAGGACAGCGTTCTATACAGCATGTGTATTGAGATGAGGAGACATTGAGAAACATTTTCCTGCTCCCACAGGATCTTTAATATTCAGAGCATTTAAAGAGCCTCTTCCTTTGAATTTCATACGGTCAATGATGAGGAAAGAGTAGCTAAAGTATTTATACATGTGTTTCTGTACATCTATCAGAATAGCATTTGGTACGGAACTTGAGGATATCAAATCATTTCTCTCCCAGGGGTTTCAGTTTGTTCATGGAGCTTGGCCGCAGCATTTTTGGCTTGTTAAGCTCACACATTTCTATTCTGATCATCAGTATAATGTGCTCAGAATAACTTTCAGAATACTGGTCTGGTCAAACATGATTTCAAAAGCTACTTTTAATGACCATTCTGGAGAAACTGATTCTCAAAGAGACGTAGTACATTGGCATACCTGGTATTACCCATTATATTTGCAGATCATTATCCATAATGCCCTCTGAGCTGTCAGCTGTTTCATAATAGTGCTGGGGTCTGAATTCTGGGAATTAAACAGTGAGTTTAAATTGGGATTTTTGCACACAATATTCTGTATGTTATACAAGCCAGAACTGTGGAAGGCACTTGGTGCTTTTAGCCTGTAATCTCATGTGTGTTATTTTTCTGTGAATAAAACCAAAGCATTTAGTCATCAACTGGGGTTCATTGCATCACACTCAGTGACAGAGTTCATAAACAGGTTAGGTAATATAAAACAAGATTAATATTTAATCTCTGTTGGCGTGCCTGGTGTTTATTTCATTGTCAGATATGAACAGACACCTGGAGAGCTACAAAGATGCTATGGTTTTGACGACTTTTGGAAACAGACGGGTGTTTAAGCTTGCATTGAATGGGTGCGGCGAACTGTGTGTTTTAGCTTCAAAAAATGGAACTTTAGTTTTTAGCATTTCTTGATAACTATCACATATGATGGAGTGAAAGCAAATTGCTACATTAACTAATGCAAGCTGTATGGATAGATGGTATTTAACTTTTGTTTGTCTCCATTTCCCTGAACGGTCCCCAATTTATTTAAAGCCTTTGCTAGTAGAAATATTTCTTAATTGTAGGACTCTGACTAATTTAAAAAGAATCCCAGTTCCTGATAGGCCATCCTTTAAACAATACCCTGAAATGTTAAAAATATATATTTTTTTTCCCCTAAAGGGTTTTTCTGTTCCTCGGTGAATATTTAGAACGAGCTTTTCAGCAAAGGAGAATCTGACAAACACACACTACTAACAAAGTAAACTGCAGAACAGAAAAAGCTAGTCTAACTTTTCAGTTTGAGTAATTTTGAACGTTACTTGTTACTACAGTAAGTACTAAGGACATTGCCAGACAGAAATACATCTTTCAACTTGACTGTGCCCCTTTAAAGTTCACATTCACTTCTTTAATAAAACAAAATTAGCAAGTGACAGGAAAGTGGTAGATGCAATAACATTTAAATGTTTCACAAAGTCTCACTCCTAACATTTGTTTAGATAGGAACACTAATGATACAGAGGAAGTGTGTGTGTGTGGGGGGGGCATTAAGATGGGGTCTAGCTAAATAATTGTCCTTAGATCTGATCTTATTAGAGATCTGGAAGGAGGAATGAAGAGTAGACCAAAGATCCTGTGGATTATGTTGCGAGAAGTTGTAAATACCAGCCAGGGTAGAAAACAAAAAAACAAAAAAAAACAAACAAACAAACAGAAGACTCTAGAGAGATCAGGAACTGAAGCAGAAAGCAGCAAAATGAAGTTAGCCGGGAGAAGAAAAAAGAAATGACTAGTACATCCAGGGAAAGTGATCTGAAACTGATATTTAATGGGAGGAGAACCTGGAAAGCGGTAATGCTGAAAAAGACCTACGAGCAGTAGCTGCGAGAAAGTTAAGAGTAGATACTGCAGCACAAGAGGCCAATGCACTTTATGGATGAACATGAAGAGGCATCAGATCTACTCGAATGGCTCTTTATGGCAGCATCTGAGATATTGCATTTGTTCCTGGGCACCCAATTACTAGACATACTGGAAAAATCACAGGGAAAGCAGAGAAGAGTTATTTCAAACCGTCCAAATCATAAGATTATCAAGAAAGATTGCCAGAGCCAATTATGTCTAGCTTGGCTAAGTGAAAAGTGGAGACAAAGAGACTACAGTCTATATTTGAAGGGGGCAAACACTAAGAAGAGAGAGGAATTACTTAGATTGGTACAAGTGGGAACAACAAGGAGTAATGGGTCAGAATTAAGACAGTGAAAATACAGGCTGAATATCAGATCCTTGATAGTGAAGCTTATTAATATGTGGAATCACACTAGAACAAGTAGTATAGGAAAACAGTCCTGCATGAGCAGAGAACTGGACTAGATCATCTACTGGGTCTTTTCCATCTCGAACTGTAGGATACTTGTAAATAGCTGCATGAACTAAAAAAAAAAAAAAAAAAAAAAGATGCTTAGCAAAGCTTTACCATAAATAGATCATTTAAAGATGACAAGACAAGACATCACCTTGAACTCTTTGAAATAGATTTCTTATATTCATTTGTTTCCGGCTGTGGTTTACACCACTCTGTTAATTATGCCTCAATAATAAAACTAAACAAAAATACTATGCAACACCCCAGAGACAACTTTATTGTACAAAGGCATCCACTTGATGACTAATGCAATAGGGCTGCACAGAAGTTAATATCATCCCCGCATGGAATTTTTTAAAATAAATATTGTGCTTGTAAAAAGACGGGCGTGGTTTTTATTTTAGAAAGTGGAAGGACATACAGGAGCATTTCCTATTTACTGCATTTGGGAGCCGGTTTGTTTGTTTCCTGGCTTAAGGACACATACTTTGTAAAGAACCTTTTCCCCCAGAACACGAATCTACTCTTCTTTTGCAGCCTGCAACTGTTTGTTCACTCAGGGCAGGCTACCCTTGCACATGCAGAGCGCTGTGAATTAAACCAGTCCTCGGAGAGCGCAGTCGGGAAAATGCTGCAGCGTGTTCACACTGTCAGCTGCAAGCACACTAGCTTGGCCACATTTGCCGCACTTGCAGTGGCACTGGGAGCAGTGCGTTATGGGCAGTTATCTCAGAGCACCTCTTCCCATTCTTTGGGGTCTTTCGGCCAGTGATCACAAGGACGGCTGAGATCTCAAGGTTGCATCTCTAAAGCCAAAATGCAACACTTAACAGAGGCAACATCGTTCACACCAGACAGAGCAATGATTCGCCCATACTTAAAGACAAGCACAGTCTACACAATAGCAGAATTTGCCCATCCCAAAGCGAGCATACATAACCCACAGGAGCCCCAAAATGGTGAATAAGCACAGGGGCAAGAGGGACTGATTGTTTCATGGCCATACTGTCCTCTGGGTTTCTGTGCCTTAGGGAAAGCCAACAGCTGCAGGGGGGGCCCCCCTATACTGACCACTGTCCCCACATTTTCCACAGGAGTTCGTCCTGGACGATATCTCGCTGCTGAGGGTGACCTGGGAAGCAAGGGAGGGTCTTCTACTGCAATGCGGCTTCCGCCCTGGCCCATATGCAGCTTGTCTGTGTGCCATGGAACAGCGGCACGGACACGTTAGCCTGACTGATACAAGGAGCACAGTAGCTTTCCCAAGGAACCTGTGCAAGCGCATGCCTAGCTTCTGCATGAGACCTTTGAAGAGATCATTGAGGCCGATTACCGCGATGTGAGAGCACATCAACGCCCTATTCCGCCACACCTAGAACAGATACAGAGCTGGCCCAGTGCACCACTCATGTTCGCAGCATATATACAAAGATCTGCTTCAGTCAGGAACAGTAAGGAGCTGTGCATGAGCGTGTCTTTTAAATGACTTTGTAATTATTTATTTACCATTTAAGAGTTGGGTTCATTCCAAGGTAAAGAACTCAAAAAGGAGCTGACAGACTAGAACAAGCTGTTTATCCATTTGGGGGAGCAGGTCACCACTTTGATACAAGATACATGTGACCACCAAACAAGGGGCTAAATCCTGCACCCTTGAGGATAAGAGTTTTGCCACTAACTTCAGCAGGGGCGGGATCGGGCCCAAAACTAGAAAACAAGCACTGAGCTCAAATTCCAAACACAAGGAAAGCCCACATTTTTAACAGAGTGGATGACAGGACTAGAAAAATCCACCTCAAATGGTCACGACTTGGCTGATGAGGGGGAAATTAAGCGAAAGAAGAATTTCTTAACACTAAGCCCATGAAAACCTCCGAGTGAACGTTATGATGGGTGTGGCTGGTATGATGGGAGGCTCACTTTTCACAGTATCAACTCCGAGCAAACCAGTTGGGGGGAGGAGGGGAAAGAGCACCTCCAGGAATTCAGTCATTCCTGTGGATTCCAGCCCGAAGCCTGCTAATACTGACTAGACTTGGACGTGCATGGAGAGGCCCCAGATGGAATAGGGCTGCTAAGTGGGTGCTGTGAAAGATCTTGGGACATACACAAATAACTTAGAAATCATCCCTCCAAGGGCCACATCCCTTTTCCCTCCATGTTTACGGTCTTATCCCCCATCACAGGAGTGAGCTCTTTGCTAAAGACCTAAAAGCCAGAGTTTTCTACTAAACTTTGACCCTGCTATTTTTTAACTGATCGAGCCCTAGATCTACTGTAACTGGTCTCTTCTTCAGAGGGAGACCTTAGAGCCTGTACCAAGCCAGTTGTGCAACACTTCAGAATAGGGCGGGGGAAAAGAGAGGATTACTACCTAAACCCAAAAAGCAGGTTTCACATGGTACAAATCAGGCTTAGAAGTATTTATTTAGAACCCTCCGGGCACAGTTTTGCTCTCACATACCTGTACAACTCCCTTTGAAATCAGCAAAAGTCATGCAAAGATACCATTGGGCAGAAGTGAGACCTAAAAGCACGCTCAAGTAGGGATACACCCCAGACATTACCTTCACATGGTAATGAGCATCCAGCAGGATGTTGGCAGGCTTGAGGTCCAGATGGAGTAGTGGCGGGGACATGCAGTGCAGGAAGTTCATACCCACAGCTGTCTCGTGGATAATTCGGAAGCGTAGCTCCCATGGCAGCGGTTCTGAGGCCAGGAGCTTTTCCAGTGATCCTGTCTCCATGTATTCCATGACCAAGCCAACAGGTTCTTTACAGATGCCATACACAGGAAGAATGTAACGAAACTTTGCCATTTCCATCTTCTTGGCTTCTTCCAATAGCTCTATACGCTCCCTAGATGAAATAGAACATATCATACAGGGTTCAACCGTCATTCACAAAACAGTCATACACACACACAGTTACCTCGTTCTAACAAAGTACCTTCGCGCATTAGCTCACAGCACTGAATAATGCACTTAATAATCCTTACTTGGTTGAGCCTCAGATGATGTCCAGTATCCACAATTAGTATTAAGTCCATTCGTCCACTGATTACATGCACAGCACTTGCTTTTAACAGAGCACATTTAATGCTTAGATTTACCATAATCATAACTCCCTTGGCTATTAAAATCATTAGCCTTTTGTGAATCATAAGAAAAACTCATTTCTAATCGTGATAGGACAGTATTGCTCAGATTGCCTTGCTACACATAAGTAACCAAAGCTATATTAGGTCTGGGGACAAAAGCCTCAAACTAGTTCCTTAGAGAGGGGAGTTTTTCCAATTAGATGACCAAGTCCAGTTTGTTACTACAGTCCTCCAGCTCTAGCTAGCACTGAAAATGTTGACCTTCATTTTAAATTAGCAGGCAAGTATCCAATGTATCCAGACTTGTCGCCACACTGTGTAACACAAGCATTATTCACAAACCATGTGCAGTCTGACCCCATGAGTTGCTTCTTTTAAAGTAAATGGGAGTTGAGGCCATTCACTACCTCCCAGAACAAGATCCCACACTGCAAGCAACAAGGCAGAAGACTTACTACTGACTTCACAATCTAGTCATTCAGATTTGTTTACCTGAAGTTAAGACCAAATCTGAAAATACTAGGGTCTCCGTTCTAAGTTTTATATAAAGGACAGAGAACCAGAAATAGAGAGGATCACCTATTAGGAAGGAATGAAACCAAAAATTAACAATAGGATAACATACTGTGCAACTTTGGCTCATGGGTAACAATAAAACCAGGTTACTTCTGTTCTCCAAGCAACAAAAAGAGGTATAAAAGTCATGCAACATCAGAAGCTCTTGTTCCATGCAAGCCCTTGCAACATACACAAGCTATCCAAGTTGGGAGGACTTTAGCTGCACTAAGGATTCTGGGGGGTTGTGAGCACTAAGGAGTGAAAGTTTGAGTTCAGTAATGTCTAAATGAAACATCTTATGTTCTTAAAACCTTTGTGAACTATTTTGGAAGATGGGCTAAAAAAAAAAAAAAAACCAAACATGCAAGAATAGATAAAACTTCTGCATTTTGGTTCTTCAGCATGGTGGATGTGAAGCGCTAGTTTCCCCTTAAAATGCAATGAAAACGTGGACTTAATAAAAACTGTTTAAAAAAAAATTGCACTAAAAACTTTGAAAATTGTTAAAATGCAGAAAATTCCTGAGGTTGTGTCTACACTGCCACTTTCAGCTAGGGTTACCATATTTAACAAATAAAAAAAGAGGACCCTCCACAGGGCCCTGGCCCCCCCCTTTCCCACACCCCAGCCCCACCCCA
>NC_048298.1:191421865-191431890 GCF_013100865.1 Trachemys scripta elegans
GATTTATTTGGGCATAAGCTTTCGTGAGTAAAAACCTCACTTCTTCGGATGCATAGCTATGCATCTGAAGAAGTGAGGTTTTTACTCACGAAAGCTTATGCCCAAGTAAAAATGAGACAGTATTGATCAGCATTATAGACTGATCTCAGCACATCAGCAGCCTAGTTAAGTTTTTTTGACAACAAGTTTTTTTGAAGGCATTGTGGCAAAATGTTGGAAATGCAAACACTGAAGCACTGAGAACCTGAAAGTAAAATTGACTTCATATATTTCCACCTTACAATATGCAAAGAAACAGTGAGGAATAGAAATGAATATCCAATGTAATAATCTAAAAAGATGTTAATACTAATGGCTGAGGTCTTAAGATCTAGCTAGGAAATGCATCAGCTTTGAAAGGCTTAACCAATCAATACACATGCAACTTTCATTTACAAAACACATTTTTCAAGTTAAGAGCATCCATTTAATTGTTTAACTACTTTGAAATCACTGGATGAAAGAGGTTATCCAATTGCAAAGTATAATATTAAATATGAAGACCAATTTGTTGAAAACTCATTAAGTTAAGAGATTTCCCCATGTCAGACCAGGAGACAATTTTATTTATTGTTTCAGATTCCTTAAATCTGAAATTTGAATACTGCTTCTCTCCAAACTCCTGAGCTCCTGGAGAGAATAAAAGCAGTAGCAGGTTGAGTGAATGAAAAAGTGACAGTCCTTTAGGCTAATCCAATATTGCAAACAAAACAGGTCTAGCAAATTTGCCAATTCTAAGAGTTATTTTCACTTCAATTGAACACAAAATAAAAAGCCTAAGCAATTGTGTGAGTATACCTAACCAAATTTACCCTTTAAGTTTTTTGGTGTTCTCTTTTATTGAATCATCTGCAACTTTTTGGCCTATTTTAATCTTAATTCTTTTATTCTGACCTAATAATTACCATGTCAGGACACCACTTGGTACGGGAGACCATGGGCTTCCGCCCAAAACAGGGCTACCCACTTCTTGTCGCCTCTCTCCATGCAGATCCTGAGCCCACAGAATCTTCTCTCCCCCTTCCTAGGAATCGCAGAGTGCCATGGAGATGGCTGGCGAGCCTTCTCACAAGAGAGGAGAATGCTCCTTGCACAGAGGGTCCACACCATACACTGATCCTGGGGGCAAATATCTGGCCTAGAACAGTTGCCACACTCCACCTAAGTGCCCTATACCATGTTACACCTAAGCTAGGGCCTTGTCTACAGAAGAACCATTTTTATTGAACAAATGGTTTCCCTAATGAGGGCATGAAACAACCAGAATAAAAGGAAACAAAATGGAGCACAAGAGACAGCTGACCCTATCTGGGAGATGGGGGTCTGTCTTCTTCTATTGCCAAGGAATACACTGTCCTCTTTCCCAGAGGATGTGGCCTCTAACCACACACAGACCCCAATCCTGCAGACTTGTGCATACCAGTTCAGTGAAGCAAAGCCACGTTAAACAGATTTAATGCTTAACAGCAGCTCTCAGAAGTGGCTATAGCTAGCACAGTTTACAGCTATAACAAAACAGCACGTGAGGTCCCATCCAGACTGTAAAGTCAACCCCGCAAACTAACCCAGTTACAACATGGTAAATCTGACCTAGTTAAAATATGGCTTGGTCTTGAAGCTGGATGGGAACAGATTCTGCAGTAGCCACACCCTAATCCTACCCTACCCATGTCACAATCAGGTCCCTCAGCACAATGGGTTTTACCAGGAAAATGGGACAAAAGAAGCTCCACCTCACATCCTGCTCCTTCCTCATTTGCACTTTGAATGGAAAGTGCCAGAGCACTTCCCCTTCAATGCCGCCTTTTGTTGACCTCTTGAGCAGCAGCGGGTGGAGCCCATCAGCAGCACAAGCCAACACATGCCTGATTAAAGGCAGGGCAGAATACTTTGGCAATGGCTCCCAGCTAATAGGCAAACGCCATACTGAATTGGAGCTAATGCAATATTCTTAGCCTGCCTCAAGTGGCAAGGCAGCATAGCCAGTGTCTGAAGAGGCCAGCCCAGCACAGTGCACACAAGACAAAAGCTGTTGGCCTCGTCTCATTTAGGTAGGACAATGGCCACATATACACAGGGAAAGTTTAGCAGCTGGGGGTTGTCTTCACTGTGTTTAATCACAGACTCTATGTACACTGTTTGCACACCAAGCTAGAATATAGGCTCCATTCACATTTGTTGGCCACATTAACTAAGAATTTTTCACTTGACCAGAGCTCAAAGAGCCGGGAAGCGAAGTTTTTAAAAAGTCAGTGTTCTGGCCCATAGCTCTGGCCTAAATTGCTTTTCATTTAAAACCAGTTTACAGTGGCAGAGCAAACTGTGTGATAAATCCAGTCTGGCCACAGCAGCATTGAAATTGTGCTTAAATGCAAGTATGGTTGTTTATCCTGGGTAGCCCAGGTCAAAAATTTAAGCTCTTAGGGGAGATAATGAGTCAGATAGGGTCTTGCTAATTCCTCGTATGTTTCACTACTATGTTACATACTGCACCTGCAAAGTCATTGCTGTGGGTGAGAGCATAACTTATAATTTTTATATACAGGAGAATAAGAGTCCTTGATAATTATAATAAGCCTGATGCCTATACCAAAGGAATTCTGTAAGAGCTATGGCAGTCAGCCTCAAGCCGAGGGGGGACAGCTCTCAGCCCTACTGAAATTGCTCTAGATTTTTTTTTAAAAGATCCAACCTGCGCCCCTTCTTCTGAAGTCAAAGTGATTGACTTCTCCCCATGGGAGTTCCCCCCCCCCCACCCAAGACCAGGGCAGGATCTTTAACATGCAAAGAGTTAGTATGCAAGCATTCCACAAGGACCCCCACTTTCCTAGTCACATGTTTTTAAATACCTTCACAAAAAAAGGGAGAGACAGTTGAAGCATCTCAGAGATAGAGGGGAGGAAGCAACGATAAGAAGCCTGCTCTGGATGTTGAAGAGTTAGACCAGTGGTTCTTAACCAAGGGTACACATACCCCGAGGGTATGCAGAGATCTTCCAGGGGGTACATCAACTCATCTAGATATTTGCCTAGTTTACAATGGGCTACATGAAAAGCACTAAGTCAGTACAAACAAATGTAATACAGACAAAAGGAGAAAGTAAGCAATTTGTCAGGAATAGTGTGCTGCGACACTTTTGTATTTTTATGTCTGATTTTGTAAACAAGGGGTTTTTAAGTGAGGTGAAACTTGGGGGGACACAAGACAAATCAGACTCCTGAAAGGGGCACAGTGGTCTGGAAAGGTTGAGAGCCACTGAGTTAGAGCATCTAAAAGGCTGAGCCACAAGACTGGACATTACCAGTCGAGATCAGTCAGTTTCCCTGTTCTACAATATCTATTGTTTCAAAAATACTGGTACTCATCCCACAAGCACACTCGAACCTTGCAAGTTAGCAATAGTGACCAAGAGACCAACTAAGCATTACTAAATAGCAATGCTGCCAACTCATGATTTTATTTGCATCTCATGATTTGTTCCTTCTTAAAGTCCTAGCTCAGTGGCTCTCAAACTTTTGTACTGGTGACCCGTTTCACATAGCAAGTCTCTGAGTGACGACCCCCCCCCATATAAATTAAAAACATATTTAACACCGTTATAAATGCTGGAGGCATATGAAGTGAGCACTATATACTTTGTATTCTGTGTTGTAATTGAAATCAATATTTGAAAATGTAGAAAACATCCAAAATTTATTCAAATAAATGGTATTCTATTAACAGTGCAATTAATCGTGTGATTAATCACATTTAATTTTTTTAATTGCTTGACAGCCCTAGTGATTATAGGAGAATCCCCACTTCATTTAAAAAAAGTTTTGAATCCATCGTTATGAAGAATAGCTTGAGTGACATGACATGAATTTAAGGGCTCCATGACCAAAACAAAGCACACCTTTATCTCCCCCTTCTCCCCCCCCCCATGACTTTTAAGCTAATCACATGATATTTTGGTGTCTGACTCAGGATTTCTGTATGCACTACAGCTGTAGCTGTGTCAGTCCCAGGATATTAGACAGACAAGGTGGGTGAGGTAATATCTTTTATTGGACCAACTTCTGTTGGTATCTCCCTCACCACAGAAGTTGGTCCAATAAAAGACATTACCTCACCCACCTTGTCTGAGGATTTCTGAATATTTGAGGGTGACAATAATGCAACAGTTACTAAAGTTTTCTGCAGTACATTTTCAGAGTAATGAAGCCTTTGTAATGAAAACCTACTACAGCACTTTACTGTTGAGTGAGGTGTGAATTAGTAAAGTTCTTCTACTGCACTTCCCCCATCCTCCCCCCACAAACAATGTTCTCAAAGAGAGTGGGGAAGATTTCAAAAAGTGACTGGCGATTTTGGAGGGCTTAACTTGTGACTTTAAGGACCATGATTTTCGGACAACTCCGAGCACCAGTGACCAAAAATGTGGCCCTGTTAAAATATCTGAAGTTGGGCACCTAAGATTTTTGCCCAGCTATCTACAAAAGTAATCAACATAAGGGTGGGTAGCTCATATTAACATATTTGACTTAAGCAATTTACATTTTGTCAGTAATGAGACACCAACCCTTTCCTACTGTACTACTACTAAGTGGTATGAAAGTTAACACAGATCTATGGAACCCTTTTTTGTAACAAGATAGGCCAGGGTAGATTTTGAAGCAATTTTAAAAACCTGCACATCCTTCACCAGCAGACTGCGAATAATGAATATGAACAGCTACAAAATGCCCCTTGAGTGTAAGGCTAAAATCCTGCAAACGCTTATGGACAGAGAAGCGCCTACAGGATATGAACTGGTAAGCTCCTATTCCCCACACACAGCTGTCCAAACGGGACTTCTTTCTGAATCCCAGACCTTTTCCTCCAGCACAGACAACTCCTTCCTGCCAAAGCCACCCCATCCCCACCTCTCTCCTTTCAGCTCTCAAGTGCCCTGCTAAAGGGCAGGCAAGTACTGTACAGCACTGCATGCTAACATAAGCTTTTTCGTTTTAGCATCTGTTGTTCTCAGAAAAACATTTTGCTTACTAAAGCAAATTGGACTTACCTATTAGAGAATACTGTTGCAATTTAAACTACAATATTTGAACTATTGCCTCGCCCTGACGACTCTGTAAAGCTGTTAACCTAGGAAAATAATCACTAAAAACATGCACAGCAGAAGCATTATACCAAGAACTTAATGCAACAAATAAATAAGAAGAAATCCACAGGTAACAGAACGGTGTGGAATTCTCTTGCAAATCACTTTCCGATGCCAATAACCAGACATTTCATCCGAGATCGTAAAATGGAAATCTTGTCAGTTAACAGAAAGGAGTTAGCTAGCTTCAGGCTTGCTCCTACAAGCCCTGGCAATGTGTGATTTTATAGTCATTTTTCTGTTTTACGCCGGCTTTTTCCTCCCCACTCTTGCTGCATTGAAGTCACACACAAACAGGAGAAATTGACCAGAAACAGAGGAAACAGTGGAATTGAACTATGTCTGAAGCGCTTTGCAAATACACAGAGCAAACAAACTCAAAAGAGATTAGAAGGAAAATATTTCTCTTTCAATCCCAGCAATCTTGGGTGTTACTTTTAACAGCAGAAAGATTTAGACGGAAGTGTGAATTGGAAGTTGTCTGTCCCCCTTTAAATGGAAGTAATTGCACACACCTTTTTGTAGCCTGGCATGTCAAAAATCTCAAACTAAACATTTCAGCAGACGAGTCACTTTGCGAGTGTCAGTGCAAAAGAGCTGCACTGATCAACTGGCTTCATTTGCTTCCAAATCAAAAGGGGAGGAAAAAAAAAACCAATCATGTTCTACTCCCTTACAGTCTTCAGCCTAGAGCTCCAAGTGCAACCGTCTCAATCAAAAAGCATTTCAGTTTTTAAATGCATTGGTGAAATGAAGAGCATGTTCTTCAGAACACCACCATGAGCCCCATAATTGTAATTAAAAAGCCCTTCTGGATTTTTGCATAGTCCAACGGCCATACGATGAATTGCAATGTCTGTAACGCTTAGCTTCTTTAGAGACTATATTGCAATCAGGAAAAAATGAAACTCGATGCATAAATTAAAAAAAAAAGTCACATTTAAAAAAAGACTGGCAGATAAATAGGTTATTCTACCTTGTTTTTGGCTAAAATAATACCAGCCCTTTTTCATTAGTCATCGCAAATGCTCACTTACTAGAAGCCTTTTATTTGAGAGAGAACGTTTAGGGCTTTTCAGCTGTCAGCTAGAACTCTAGCTACCAATTTCACAGAGACGCCTCATCCCGTGCACTTGTGCATACACATTTAATACGAAAGCATGAACAGTACGCACTGTAATGGGGACAGGCACTTACTTTTCATCCACATGAAGGCTTGGGGAGCACTTGATTGCTAGCCATGTTTTCCAGTGTATATGTCGCACTTTGTAAACCTGCCCAAATCCACCCGAACCAATCTTCTCCCAACTAACAAATTCACTAGAATCGAATGTTTTCAGCAGCCCCATTTCCCAATGGGAACTGCTTTCCTTTTCCATGGTGTCCTCTTATTCCTCCCAGGGTGATTTCTCCAGCCACTTGAGAATTTCTGACAGACTACTTCCCTCTCTCCTAGTCCCCACTTGTTTGCTGCTCTGCCTCTCCCTACCCAGGTGACTAAGGTGTATTCATTAACCAAACAATTACATCACTTCCTGAGTTCACTTCTTGCAGCTGTGCTATCTATGTAATCTGAGCAGACACAACAGTTCCAATCAGACAAGCCATTCCAAATGTGGGTGTAGTTAGGAGTCTTTACTGGACAAAGGTTGTAAAACTGTTCTGGAAAAAGTGAATTTACAGCTACCATTTTGTATTTGCTTTATCTGTCTTATTTATAGACAAACCTCCTTACATTTCCCTGGAGCAAGAAGCAACTTTTTTTCCCTCATTGCCCCATCCCTAAAAACAAAACAATACTGAATAGCCACCTCAATTCTAACTCATCAGCATAGTTCCAAGAGCAATTTATAACTGTTATATTATTTCCCCCCTCACTTAATAGAAAACTGCATGCAGTATGCATGTGTGCCATCATCTGAAACCAATAGAGTATATTATATATGAAAAATGTAACTTCTTTCTCCTTAGATTTCAAAACTCCTTATCTCCCCCCCCAATAGCAATATCAGTTTAAAAAGAAGGCTCTGATCCTGCAGTCTTACGCGTTTGCTTAACTTTATGCACTTGAGTAATCCCATTGATTTAAACAGGATTACTCATGTTTAAAGGTAAACAGCTGTGTTAGTCTTTGCAACATCAGGGCTAGATATATTAAACAAAACAGATTTCCTTGCCTAAATTACATACCTTATGCTATTAAAACTTAATAAAACTAGTTCAATGTTCACTCTTTATGCTGCATGTTTCAATGAAAATGTACTTGTCAATTTTGTGGGTTTTTTATAGCACATTTTATAGCATATTTTCTAGAACATTTCACTTCCCAGTTCTCAGGCACGAGCACTATGTTGAAGTGTTTGGTTTGCAGATATTGCAAGGAATAGATTTTCTCCCCACAGATTTTATGGCCGGAAAGGACTATTGTGGTCATTTAGTCTAACCTATTGCATAACACAGTCATTGTTGCCAACTTTAGTGATTTTATTGCAAATCACACAATATTTGCTGTTTCATCTTATCTTAAAGCCACAGCTCCTGTAGTCAGGTGGTTATATGAGAACCTCAGGCTTCATTTTTTAAAATAAGTTGAGTTTGTAAACCTCTTGGTCCTAGAGAAAAGTTTGTAAATGTGACCCTAAACACTCAAAAACCAGAAGGAAATAAAAATAACCCAATATTTTTAAATCTCCTTATTTTTAAGCCAATCATGATTTGGGGAGTCTGACACATTTTTTTAATAATTCAGGTTGGTAGTATTGTAACAGAGCATACAATGTCACCCAGGAAATTTTGTTCAGCCCTGATTCTGCAAAGCTCTCCATGAGGTATCCATTCATGAAAAATAATTTGTTAGATTAAGTGTTTTAACATTGTTCAGCTTGACATTTTTTTTAATCTTATTTAACTGGTCTTAGGTTTCATTAAAGATTATTTTAAAAAGTGTCAGTTTTGGCCAAATTTGATCTGCCAATGTCAGGTGAGAACGTTTAATGTTTTAAACCTCTTATTGCCAAGTACAATTTAGCCAAATTATATTGTAGATACTCTATCATTCATAAGATATCTCATCTATCACTTACCAAAACAGAACAGTTGTCATTGGTATGTCTGCGTATACATTTCCTACGACCAACCCTGTCATTTTAATAAAATTGTGGGTTTGGTTCAGATGAGTTCTGACAAAAATAAATTTAGATGCACACAAAAATATAACGTTTTAATCATAATGGGACAAATCCTGAAGCTGTTACTCATGACCTGATCCTGCAAAGACTCTGAGGAGCACCATTGACTTCAACAACCATAAAGTTAAGCCCTTTTCTGATTAATTGAAGTCAATGGAAGTTTTGCCTGAGTACTAAAACTGGGAACCAGACAGTAGCGGTCTCCTCTGAGTGCAGTCAAGGGGGTGGGGTGCTAAGTGCCCCAACAGCCCCCATGGTGGAGCCAATCACTCAGGCCAGGTCTGCACCACAAACTTACACCAGTATAACTATGTCACTCTGGGTATGACAAATCCACCCCCCTGAGTGACAGTTATACCAACCTAACCCACCGTGTAGACAGCGTTACGTCAACAGGAGAAGCTCTCCCATCGGCGTACAAGCATCTCTTCACTAAAGTGCTACAGTGACACAATAGCAGCTTTTTAAACCTAGAACTGCCCTCAGTCAGTCTCTGGGCTTTCCTGAGGGCAGAGACTGCTCAGCTCTTTGTATCTTTCTCCTGACCACGGCACAAGGGGTAGGAGGCAGGGCCATGCTCAATCCAGCTGGGGAGAATATGCTACACTTGCTGAAGGAGTATAGCAGAGGGCGTGTTTTCATTGCTTGCTTAGTCACTGGAGACAAAGGGCTAGATCCCCAAAGGGACTTAGGTGATGTTGCAACACTGCATGGGAGGACAAGGCAGGAGCCTCCCCTATAACCTTTAGCCCAGTAGTTGTTTTATTCACCGAGGATGTAGGAGATCCTGGTTCAGTCCCTCCTGCTGCCTGATAAGGAGAAGGGAATTGAATAAGGATCTCCCACTCTCAGGTGAATGCCTAACCACTGGACTACCCGAGTGAGTTTTGCTCTGCCTCAGTTAAAGAGGAATGGCTTCAACAAGAGAGACTGAGACCATGTCTACACTAGCACTTACGTTGGCAAAACTTTTATCGCTCAGAGGTGTGAAAAAAAAAAAAAAAACCACCCCTGAGCAACATAAGTTTTGCTGGCATAGCTGCTCGTGTGCACAGAGCTATGTTGGCGGGAGACACTCTCCCACCGACATAGCTACTGCTGCTTGTTGAGCTGGTTTGATGATATTGATAGAAGAGTTCTCTTCCATCGGCATAATGCGGATACATGAGCGCTTACAGTGGCACAGCTGCATCGGTACAGCTGTGCCACAGTACTCTTGTAAGTGTAGACATGGCCTGAGAAACCCCCACGATCAGAGTATCCCATACCTCCATGGTTGGGGCACTCACCTGGGAAGCAGGGAACCCTGTTCAAATCCCTTCTCACCAGGGGAATTGAACTGGGGTCCACAGGCACTGACTTTCATTTTTCTAGATGGATGCTCCACCCCCACTCCACCCCAAGACCCTGCCCCTCCCTCCCCATGAGACCCCATCCTTGTTACACCTCTTCCTGCCCCCCCTCGCCACTGAACAGCTGATTGGCAGGTGACTGGTGGATGCTGAGCACCCACTATTTTTTTTTCTGTGGGTGCTCCAGCCCCAGAGCACCCACAGAGTCAGTGCTGCTAGGATCTCCCACATCCCAGGTGAGTTCTCGAACCACCAGCCTAAAAGTTATTGGGGGGGGGGTCTTGCCTCCTCCCCCCAGTTGTGTGT